>NW_027621148.1:0-24519 GCF_964198595.1 Lampetra fluviatilis
CTCATACACTCACTCAGTCACTCACTCACTCACTCAGTTACTCAGTCACTCACTCACTCAGTCACTCACTCATACACTCACTCACTCACTCAGACACTCACTCACTCACTTAGACACTTAGACACTCACTCACTCAGTCACTCACTTAGACACTCACTCAGACACTCAGTTAGACACTCACTCAGACACTCACTTACACACTTAGACACTTAGACACTCACTCACTCAGACACTCAGTCACTCACTTAGACACTCACTCAGACACTCACTCAGACACTCACTCAGACACTCACTCACTCACTTAGACACTTAGACACTCACTCACTCAGACACTCAGTCACTCACTTAGACACTCACTCAGACACTCACTCAGACACTCACTCAGACACTCACTCACTCACTTAGACACTTAGACACTCACTCACTCAGACACTCAGTCACTCACTTAGACACTCACTCAGACACTCACTCAGACACTCACTCAGACACTCACTCACTCACTTAGACACTTAGACACTCACTCACTCAGACACTCAGTCACTCACTTAGACACTCACTCAGACACTCACTCAGACACTCACTCAGACACTCACTCAGACACTCACTTAGACACTCACTCAGACACTCACTCAGACACTCACTCAGACACTCACTCACTCACTTAGACACTTAGACACTCACTCACTCAGACACTCAGTCACTCACTTAGACACTCACTCAGACACTCACTCAGACACTCACTCAGACACTCACTCACTCACTTAGACACTTAGACACTCACTCACTCAGACACTCAGTCACTCACTTAGACACTCACTCAGACACTCACTCAGACACTCACTCAGACACTCACTCACTCACTTAGACACTTAGACACTCACTCACTCAGACACTCACTCACTCACTTAGACACTCACTCAGACACTCACTCAGACACTCACTCAGTCACTCACTCACTCACTCAGACACTCACTCAGACACTCACTCACTCACTTAGACACTTAGACACTCACTCACTCAGACACTCACTCACTCACTTAGACACTCACTCAGACACTCACTCAGACACTCACTCAGTCACTCACTCACTCACTCAGACACTCACTCAGTCACTCATACACTCACTCACTCAGTCACTCACTCACTCAGTTACTCAGTCACTCACTCACTCACTCAGACACTCACTCACTCACTCAGTTACTCAGTCACTCACTCACTCACTCAGACACTCACTCACTCAGACACTCACTTAGACACTCACTCAGACACTCACTCAGACACTCACTCAGACACTCACTCACTCACTTAGACACTTAGACACTCACTCACTCAGACACTCACTCACTCACTTAGACACTCACTCAGACACTCACTCAGACACTCACTCAGTCACTCACTCACTCACTCAGACACTCACTCACTCACTCAGACACTCACTCACTCACTCAGTCACTCACTCACTCACTCAGACACTCACTCACTCACTCACTCAGACACTCACTTACACACTTAGACACTTAGACACTCACTCACTCAGACACTCAGTCACTCACTTAGACACTCACTCAGACACTCACTCAGACACTCACTCACTCAGACACTCACTTAGACACTCACTCAGACACTCACTCACTCACTCAGTCACTCACTCACTCACTCAGACACTCACTCACTCACTCAGACACTCACTTACACACTTAGACACTTAGACACTCACTCACTCAGACACTCAGTCACTCACTTAGACACTCACTCACTCACTCAGACACTCACTCACTCACTCATACACTCAGTCACTCACTCACTCACTTAGACACTCACTCACTTAGACACTCACTCACACAGACACTCACTCACTCATACACTCAGTCACTCACTCACTCACTTAGACACTCACTCAGACACTCACTTACTCACTCAGACACTCACTCAGACACTCACTCACTCAGACACTCACTCAGACACTCACTCACTCATACACTCAGACACTCATACACTCACTCAGTTACTCAGACACTCACTCACTCACTCAGACACTCACTCACTCAGACACTCACTCACTCAGACACTCACTTAGACACTCACTCACTCACTCAGACACTCACTCACTCATACACTCAGACACTCATACACTCACTCACTCAGACACTCACTTAGACACTCACTCACTCAGACACTCACTCACTCATACACTCAGACACTCATACACTCACTCAGTTACTCAGTCACTCACTCACTCAGTCACTCACTCATACACTCACTCAATCAGTCACTCACTCATACACTCAGTCACTCACTCACTCACTTAGACACTCACTCACTCAGACACTCACTTACTCACTCAGACACTCACTCAGACACTCACTCACTCAGACACTCACTCACTCATACACTCACTCACTCAGACACTCACTCACTCAGTCACTCACTCAATCAGTCACTCACTCACTCAGACACTCACTCACTCAGACACTCACTCAGTCACTCACTCACTCACTCAGTTACTCAGTCACTCACTCACTCAGACACTCACTCACTCAGACACTCACTCAGTCACTCACTCACTCACTCAGTTACTCAGTCACTCACTCACTCAGACACTCACTCACTCAGACACTCACTCAGTCACTCACTCACTCACTCAGACACTCACTCACTCACTCAGACACTCACTCACTCAGACACTCACTCACTCAGACACTCACTTAGACACTCACTCACTCACTCAGACACTCACTCACTCATACACTCAGACACTCACTCACTCAGACACTCACTTAGACACTCACTCACTCAGACACTCACTCACTCATACACTCAGACACTCATACACTCACTCAGTTACTCAGTCACTCACTCACTCACTTAGACACTCACTCACTCAGACACTCACTTACTCACTCAGACACTCACTCACTCACTCAGTCACTCACTCATACACTCAGTCACTCAGTCACTCACTCATACACTCAGTCACTCACTCACTCACTTAGACACTCACTCACTCAGACACTCACTTACTCACTCAGACACTCACTCAGACACTCACTCACTCAGACACTCATTCACTCATACACTCACTCACTCAGACACTCACTCACTCAGTCACTCACTCAATCAGTCACTCACTCATACACTCAGTCACTCACTCAATCAGTCACTCACTCATACACTCATTCACTCAGTCACTCACTTAGACACTCACTCACTCAGACACTCACTTACTCACTCAGACACTCACTCAGACACTCACTCACTCAGACACTCACTCACTCATACACTCACTCACTCAGACACTCACTCACTCAGTCACTCACTCAATCAGTCACTCACTCACTCAGACACTCACTCACTCAGACACTCACTCAGTCACTCACTCACTCACTCAGACACTCACTCACTCACTCACTCACTTAGACACTTAGACACTCACTCACTCAGACACTCAGTCACTCACTTAGACACTCACTCAGACACTCAGTTAGACACTCACTCAGACACTCACTTACACACTTAGACACTTAGACACTCACTCACTCAGACACTCAGTCACTCACTTAGACACTCACTCAGACACTCACTCAGACACTCACTCAGACACTCACTTACACAGCTTTTGCTGGGCTGTGCGGTCAACTGTGATCACAAGGAAGGTGGGACTCAGTCACTTAGACACTCACTTAGACACTTAGACACTCAGTTAGACACTCACTCACTCACTCAGACACTCACTCACTCACTCATACACTCAGTCACTCACTCACTCACTTAGACACTCACTCACTTAGACACTCACTCACACAGACACTCACTCACTCATACACTCAGTCACTCACTCACTCACTTAGACACTCACTCAGACACTCACTTACTCACTCAGACACTCACTCAGACACTCACTCACTCAGACACTCACTCAGACACTCACTCACTCAGACACTCACTCACTCACTTAGACACTCACTCACTCAGACACTCACTCACTCATACACTCAGTCACTCACTCAGTCACTCACTCAGTCACTCACTCAGACACTCACTCACTCAGACACTCACTCACTCACTCAGACACGCCGTGTCTGTGTGTGTGTGTCACTGTGTCTGTGTGTAACTGTGTGTGTGTGTCACTGTGTGTGTGTGTGTCACTGTGTGTGTCACTGTGTGTGTGTGTCACTGTGTGTGTGTGTGTCACTGTGTGTGTCACTGTGTGTGTGTGTCACTGTGTGTGTCTCTGTGTCTGTGTGTGTGTGTATGTGTGTGTCTGTGTGTGTGTGTGTGTCTGTGTGTGTGTGTGTCTGTGTCTGTGTGTGTGTGTGTGTCTGTGTGTGTGTGTGTCACTGTGTGTGTCACTGTGTGTGTGTGTCACTGTGTGTGTCTCTGTGTCTGTGTGTGTGTGTATGTGTGTGTCTGTGTGTGTGTGTGTGTCTGTGTGTGTGTGTGTGTGTGTCTGTGTGTGTGTGTGTGTCTGTGTCTGTGTGTGTGTGTGTGTCTGTGTGTGTGTGTCTGTGTGTGTGTGTCTGTGTGTGTGTGTCTGTGTGTGTGTGTGTGTGTCTGTGTGTGTGTGTGTGTGTCTGTGTGTGTGTGTGTGTGTGTGTCTGTGTGTGTGTGTCTGTGTGTGTGTCTGTGTGTGTGTGTGTGTGTCTGTGTGTGTGTGTGTGTCTGTGTGTGTGTGTCTGTGTGTGTGTCTGTGTGTGTGTGTGTCTGTGTGTGTGTCTGTGTGTGTGTGTGTGTGTCTGTGTGTGTGTCTAGAGTATATTGAGGCTATAATGCAGCTGCAGGAGTCTGTGCAGCATGCACTGATGGCTTCCATTCAGGAGGTGAGAGTCACTGCCCGTGTCTCTCTCCCCGTGTCTCTCTCCCCGTGTCTCTCTCCCCGTGTCTCTCTCCCCGTGTCTCTCTCCCCGTGTCTCTCTCCCCGTGTCTCTCTCCCCGTGTCTCTCTCCCCGTGTCTCTCTCTCCCCGTGTCTCTCTCCCCGTGTCTCTCTCTCCCCGTGTCCCTCTCTCTCCCCGTGTCTCTCTCCCCGTGTCTCTCTCCCCGTGTCTCTCTCTCCCCGTGTCTTTCTCCCCGTGTCTCTCTCCCCGTGTCTCTCTCACCGTGTCTCTCTCCCCGTGTCTCTCTCCCCGTGTCTCTCTCCCCGTGTCTCTCTCCCCGTGTCTCTCTCCCCGTGTCTCTCTCTCCCCGTGTCTCTCTCCCCGTGTCTCTCTCTCCCCGTGTCTCTCTCCCCGTGTCTCTCTCTCCCCGTGTCTCTCTCCCCGTGTCTCTCTCTCCCCGTGTCCCTCTCTCTTCCCGTGTCTCTCTCCCCGTGTCTCTCTCCCCGTGTCTCTCTCTCCCCGTGTCTTTCTCCCCGTGTCTCTCTCCCCGTGTCTCTCTCACCGTGTCTCTCTCCCCGTGTCTCTCTCCCCGTGTCTCTCTCCCCGTGTCTCTCTCCCCGTGTCTCTCTCTCCCCGTGTCTCTCTCCCCGTGTCTCTCTCTCCCCGTGTCTCTCTCCCCGTGTCTCTCTCTCCCCGTGTCTCTCTCCCCGTGTCTCTCTCTCCCCGTGTCCCTCTCTCTTTCCGTGTCTCTCTCTCCGTGTCTCTCTCCCCGTGTCTCTCTCCCCGTGTCTCTCTCTCCCCGTGTCTCTCTCCCCGTGTCTCTCTCTCCCCGTGTCTCTCTCCCCGTGTCTCTCTCTCCCCGTGTCCCTCTCTCTCCCCGTGTCTCTCTCTCCCCGTGTCTCTCTCCCCGTGTCTCTCTCCCCGTGTCTCTCTCTCCCCGTGTCTCTCTCCCCGTGTCTCTCTCTGCCCGTGTCTCTCTCTCCCCGTGTCTCTCTCCCCGTGTCTCTCTCCCCGTGTCTCTCTCTCCCCGTGTCTCTCTCTCCCCGTGTCTCTCTCCCCGTGTCTCTCTCTCCCCGTGTCTCTCTCTCCCCGTGTCTCTCTCCCCGTGTCTCTCTCCCCGTGTCTCTCTCTCCCCGTGTCTCTCTCCCCGTGTCTCTCTCCCCGTGTCTCTCTCCCCGTGTCTCTCTCTCCCCGTGTCTCTCTCCCCGTGTCTCTCTCTCCCCGTGTCTCTCTCCCCGTGTCTCTCTCCCCGTGTCTCTCTCCCCGTGTCTCTCTCTCCCCGTGTCTCTCTCTCCCCGTGTCTCTCTCTCCCCGTGTCTCTCTCCCCGTGTCTCTCTCTCCCCGTGTCTCTCTCTCCCCGTGTCTCTCTCCCCGTGTCTCTCTCCCCGTGTCTCTCTCTCCCCGTGTCTCTCTCCCCGTGTCTCTCTCTCCCCGTGTCCCTCTCTCTCCCCGTGTCTCTCTCCCCGTGTCTCTCTCCCCGTGTCTCTCTCTCCCCGTGTCTTTCTCCCCGTGTCTCTCTCCCCGTGTCTCTCTCACCGTGTCTCTCTCCCCGTGTCTCTCTCCCCGTGTCTCTCTCCCCGTGTCTCTCTCCCCGTGTCTCTCTCTCCCCGTGTCTCTCTCCCCGTGTCTCTCTCTCCCCGTGTCTCTCTCCCCGTGTCTCTCTCTCCCCGTGTCTCTCTCCCCGTGTCTCTCTCTCCCCGTGTCCCTCTCTCTTCCCGTGTCTCTCTCCCCGTGTCTCTCTCCCCGTGTCTCTCTCTCCCCGTGTCTTTCTCCCCGTGTCTCTCTCCCCGCGTCTCTCTCACCGTGTCTCTCTCCCCGTGTCTCTCTCCCCGTGTCTCTCTCCCCGTGTCTCTCTCCCCGTGTCTCTCTCTCCCCGTGTCTCTCTCCCCGTGTCTCTCTCTCCCCGTGTCTCTCTCCCCGTGTCTCTCTCTCCCCGTGTCTCTCTCCCCGTGTCTCTCTCTCCCCGTGTCCCTCTCTCTTTCCGTGTCTCTCTCTCCCCGTGTCTCTCTCCCCGTGTCTCTCTCCCCGTGTCTCTCTCTCCCCGTGTCTCTCTCCCCGTGTCTCTCTCTCCCCGTGTCTCTCTCCCCGTGTCTCTCTCTCCCCGTGTCCCTCTCTCTCCCCGTGTCTCTCTCTCCCCGTGTCTCTCTCCCCGTGTCTCTCTCCCCGTGTCTCTCTCTCCCCGTGTCTCTCTCCCCGTGTCTCTCTCTCCCCGTGTCTCTCTCCCCGTGTCTCTCTCCCCGTGTCTCTCTCTCCCCGTGTCTCTCTCTCCCCGTGTCTCTCTCCCCGTGTCTCTCTCTCCCCGTGTCTCTCTCTCCCCGTGTCTCTCTCCCCGTGTCTCTCTCCCCGTGTCTCTCTCTCCCCGTGTCTCTCTCCCCGTGTCTCTCTCCCCGTGTCTCTCTCCCCGTGTCTCTCTCTCCCCGTGTCTCTCTCCCCGTGTCTCTCTCTCCCCGTGTCTCTCTCCCCGTGTCTCTCTCCCCGTGTCTCTCTCCCCGTGTCTCTCTCTCCCCGTGTCTCTCTCTCCCCGTGTCTCTCTCTCCCCGTGTCTCTCTCCCCGTGTCTCTCTCTCCCCGTGTCTCTCTCTCCCCGTGTCTCTCTCCCCGTGTCTCTCTCTCCCCGTGTCTCTCTCTCCCCGTGTCTCTCTCCCCGTGTCTCTCTCCCCGTGTCTCTCTCTCCCCGTGTCTCTCTCCCCGTGTCTCTCTCCCCGTGTCTCTCTCCCCGTGTCTCTCTCCCCGTGTCTCTCTCACCGTGTCTCTCTCCCCGTGTCTCTCTCTCCCCGTGTCTCTCTCTCCCCGTGTCTCTCTCCCCGTGTCTCTCTCCCCGTGTCTCTCTCTCCCCGTGTCTCTCTCCCCGTGTCTCTCTCCCCGTGTCTCTCTCTCCCGTGTCTCTCTCTCCCCGTGTCTCTCTCCCCGTGTCTCTCTCTCCCCGTGTCTCTCTCTCCCCGTGTCTCTCTCCCCGTGTCTCTCTCTCCCCGTGTCTCTCTCTCCCCGTGTCTCTCTCCCCGTGTCTCTCTCTCCCCGTGTCTCTCTCTCCCCGTGTCTCTCTCCCCGTGTCTCTCTCCCCGTGTCTCTCTCTCCCCGTGTCTCTCTCCCCGTGTCTCTCTCCCCGTGTCTCTCTCCCCGTGTCTCTCTCCCCGTGTCTCTCTCCCCGTGTCTCTCTCCCCGTGTCTCTCTCTCCCCGTGTCTCTCTCCCCGTGTCTCTCTCCCCGTGTCTCTCTCTCCCCGTGTCTCTCTCCCCGTGTCTCTCTCTCCCCGTGTCTCTCTCCCCGTGTCTCTCTCCCCGTGTCTCTCTCTCCCCGTGTCTCTCTCCCCGTGTCTCTCTCCCCGTGTCTCTCTCCCCGTGTCTCTCTCCCCGTGTCTCTCTCCCCGTGTCTCTCTCCCCGTGTCTCTCTCCCCGTGTCTCTCTCCCCGTGTCTCTCTCTCCCCGTGTCTCTCTCCCCGTGTCTCTCTCCCCGTGTCTCTCTCCCCGTGTCTCTCTCTCCCCGTGTCTCTCTCCCCGTGTCTCTCTCTCCCCGTGTCTCTCTCCCCGTGTCTCTCTCCCCGTGTCTCTCTCTCCCCGTGTCTCTCTCCCCGTGTCTCTCTCTCCCCGTGTCTCTCTCTCCCCGTGTCTCTCTCCCCGTGTCTCTCTCTCCCCGTGTCTCTCTCTCCCCGTGTCTCTCTCCCCGTGTCTCTCTCTCCCCGTGTCTCTCTCTCCCCGTGTCTCTCTCCCCGTGTCTCTCTCCCCGTGTCTCTCTCTCCCCGTGTCTCTCTCCCCGTGTCTCTCTCCCCGTGTCTCTCTCCCCGTGTCTCTCTCCCCGTGTCTCTCTCACCGTGTCTCTCTCCCCGTGTCTCTCTCTCCCCGTGTCTCTCTCTCCCCGTGTCTCTCTCCCCGTGTCTCTCTCCCCGTGTCTCTCTCTCCCCGTGTCTCTCTCCCCGTGTCTCTCTCCCCGTGTCTCTCTCCCCGTGTCTCTCTCTCCCCGTGTCTCTCTCCCCGTGTCTCTCTCTCCCCGTGTCTCTCTCCCCGTGTCTCTCTCTCCCCGTGTCTCTCTCTCCCCGTGTCTCTCTCCCCGTGTCTCTCTCTCCCCGTGTCTCTCTCTCCCCGTGTCTCTCTCCCCGTGTCTCTCTCTCCCCGTGTCTCTCTCCCCGTGTCTCTCTCTCCCCGTGTCTCTCTCCCCGTGTCTCTCTCCCCGTGTCTCTCTCCCCGTGTCTCTCTCTCCCCGTGTCTCTCTCCCCGTGTCTCTCTCCCCGTGTCTCTCTCCCCGTGTCTCTCTCTCCCCGTGTCTCTCTCTCCCCGTGTCTCTCTCTCCAGTGTCTCTCTCCCCGTGTCTCTCTCTCCAGTGTCTCTCTCCCCGTGTCTCTCTCCCCGTGTCTCTCTCTCCCCGTGTCTCTCTCTCCCCGTGTCTCTCTCCCCGTGTCTCTCTCTCCCGTGTCTCTCTCTCCCCGTGTCTCTCTCCCCGTGTCTCTCTCCCCGTGTCTCTCTCCCCGTGTCTCTCTCCCCGTGTCTCTCTCTCCCGTGTCTCTCGTGTCTCTCTCCCCGTGTCTCTCTCTCCCCGTGTCTCTCTCCCCGTGTCTCTCTCCCCGTGTCTCTCTCTCCCCGTGTCTCTCTCTCCCCGTGTCTCTCTCCCCGTGTCTCTCTCTCCCCGTGTCTCTCTCCCCGTGTCTCTCTCCCCGTGTCTCTCTCCCCGTGTCTCTCTCTCCCCGTGTCTCTCTCCCCGTGTCTCTCTCCCCGTGTCTCTCTCCCCGTGTCTCTCTCTCCCGTGTCTCTCTCCCCGTGTCTCTCTCTCCCCGTGTCTCTCTCTCCCGTGTCTCTCTCCCCGTGTCTCTCTCTCCCCGTGTCTCTCTCCCCGTGTCTCTCTCCCCGTGTCTCTCTCTCCCCGTGTCTCTCTCCCCGTGTCTCTCTCTCCCCGTGTCTCTCTCTCCCCGTGTCTCTCTCCCCGTGTCTCTCTCTCCCCGTGTCTCTCTCTCCCCGTGTCTCTCTCCCCGTGTCTCTCTCCCCGTGTCTCTCTCTCCCCGTGTCTCTCTCCCCGTGTCTCTCTCTCCCCGTGTCTCTCTCCCCGTGTCTCTCTCCCCGTGTCTCTCTCCCCGTGTCTCTCTCCCCGTGTCTCTCTCTCCCGTGTCTCTCTCTCCCCGTGTCTCTCTCCCCGTGTCTCTCTCCCCGTGTCTCTCTCCCCGTGTCTCTCTCCCCGTGTCTCTCTCTCCCCGTGTCTCTCTCTCCCCGTGTCTCTCTCCCCGTGTCTCTCTCCCCGTGTCTCTCTCTCCCCGTGTCTCTCTCCCCGTGTCTCTCTCCCCGTGTCTCTCTCCCCGTGTCTCTCTCTCCCCGTGTCTCTCTCCCCGTGTCTCTCTCTCCCCGTGTCTCTCTCTCCCCGTGTCTCTCTCCCCGTGTCTCTCTCCCCGTGTCTCTCTCTCCCCGTGTCTCTCTCCCCGTGTCTCTCTCTCCCCGTGTCTCTCTCTCCCCGTGTCTCTCTCCCCGTGTCTCTCTCTCCCCGTGTCTCTCTCCCCGTGTCTCTCTCCCCGTGTCTCTCTCCCCGTGTCTCTCTCTCCCCGTGTCTCTCTCCCCGTGTCTCTCTCTCCCCGTGTCTCTCTCCCCGTGTCTCCCCGTGTCTCTCTCCCCGTGTCTCTCTCTCCCCGTGTCTCTCTCCCCGTGTCTCTCTCTCCATGTGTCTCTCTCCCCGTGTCTCTCTCCCCGTGTCTCTCTCTCCCCGTGTCTCTCTCTCCCCGTGTCTCTCTCCCCGTGTCTCTCTCTCCCCGTGTCTCTCTCTCCCCGTGTCTCTCTCCCCGTGTCTCTCTCCCCGTGTCTCTCTCCCCGTGTCTCTCTCCCCGTGTCTCTCTCTCCCCGTGTCTCTCTCCCCGTGTCTCTCTCCCCGTGTCTCTCTCCCCGTGTCTCTCTCTCCCCGTGTCTCTCTCCCCGTGTCTCTCTCTCCCCGTGTCTCTCTCCCCGTGTCTCTCTCCCCGTGTCTCTCTCTCCCCGTGTCTCTCTCTCCCCGTGTCTCTCTCCCCGTGTCTCTCTCTCCCCGTGTCTCTCTCTCCCCGTGTCTCTCTCCCCGTGTCTCTCTCCCCGTGTCTCTCTCCCCGTGTCTCTCTCCCCGTGTCTCTCTCCCCGTGTCTCTCTCCCCGTGTCTCTCTCCCCGTGTCTCTCTCACCGTGTCTCTCTCCCCGTGTCTCTCTCTCCCCGTGTCTCTCTCCCCGTGTCTCTCTCCCCGTGTCTCTCTCCCCGTGTCTCTCTCCCCGTGTCTCTCTCCCCGTGTCTCTCTCCCCGTGTCTCTCTCACCGTGTCTCTCTCCCCGTGTCTCTCTCTCCCCGTGTCTCTCTCCCCGTGTCTCTCTCCCCGTGTCTCTCTCCCCGTGTCTCTCTCCCCGTGTCTCTCTCTCCCCGTGTCTCTCTCCCCGTGTCTCTCTCTCCCGTGTCTCTCTCTCTCCCCGTGTCTCTCTCTCCCCGTGTCTCTCTCCCCGTGTCTCTCTCCCCGTGTCTCTCTCCCCGTGTCTCTCTCCCCGTGTCTCTCTCCCCGTGTCTCTCTCCCCGTGTCTCTCTCCCCGTGTCTCTCTCACCGTGTCTCTCTCCCCGTGTCTCTCTCACCGTGTCTCTCTCCCCGTGTCTCTCTCCCCGTGTCTCTCTCCCCGTGTCTCTCTCCCCGTGTCTCTCTCACCGTGTCTCTCTCCCCGTGTCTCTCTCTCCCCGTGTCTCTCTCCCCGTGTCTCTCTCCCCGTGTCTCTCTCCCCGTGTCTCTCTCCCCGTGTCTCTCTCCCCGTGTCTCTCTCCCCGTGTCTCTCTCTCCCCGTGTCTCTCTCTCTCCCCGTGTCTCTCTCTCCCCGTGTCTCTCTCCCCGTGTCTCTCTCCCCGTGTCTCTCTCCCCGTGTCTCTCTCACCCGTGTCTCTCTCCCCGAGTCTCTCTCACCGTATCTCTCTCCCCGTGTCTCTCTCCCCGTGTCTCTCTCCCCGTGTCTCTCTCCCCGTGTCTCTCTCACCGTGTCTCTCTCCCCGTGTCTCTCTCCCCGTGTCTCTCTCCCCGTGTCTCTCTCACCGTGTCTCTCTCCCCGTGTCTCTCTCACCGTGTCTCTCTCCCCGTGTCTCTCTCACCGTGTCTCTCTCCCCGTGTCTCTCTCCCCGTGTCTCTCTCTCCCCGTGTCTCTCTCCCCGTGTCTCTCTCCCCGTGTCTCTCTCCCCGTGTCTCTCTCCCCGTGTCTTCTCTCCCCGTGTCTCTCTCCCCGTGTCTCTCTCCCCGTGTCTCTCTCCCCGTGTCTCTCTCCCCGTGTCTCTCTCCCCGTGTCTCTCTCCCCGTGTCTCTCTCCCCGTGTCTCTCTCCCCGTGTCTCTCTCTCCCCGTGTCTCTCTCCCCGTGTCTCTCTCCCCGTGTCTCTCTCCCCGTGTCTCTCTCCCCGTGTCTCTCTCCCCGTGTCTCTCTCCCCGTGTCTCTCTCCCCGTGTCTCTCTCCCCGTGTCTCTCTCTCCCCGTGTCTCTCTCCCCGTGTCTCTCTCCCCGTGTCTCTCTCCCCGTGTCTCTCTCTCCCCGTGTCTCTCTCTCCCCGTGTCTCTCTCTCCCCGTGTCTCTCTCTCTCCCCGTGTCTCTCTCCCCCGTGTCTCTCTCCCCGTGTCTCTCTCCCCGTGTCTCTCTCCCCGTGTCTCTCTCTCCCCGTGTCTCTCTCCCCGTGTCTCTCTCTCCCCGTGTCTCTCTCCCCGTGTCTCTCTCCCCGTGTCTCTCTCACCGTGTCTCTCTCCCCGTGTCTCTCTCTCCCGTGTCTCTCTCCCCGTGTCTCTCTCCCCGTGTCTCTCTCCCCGTGTCTCTCTCCCCCGTGTCTCTCTCCCCGTGTCTCTCTCCCCGTGTCTCTCTCACCGTGTCTCTCTCCCCGTGTCTCTCTCTCCCCGTGTCTCTCTCCCCGTGTCTCTCTCCCCGTGTCTCTCTCCCCGTGTCTCTCTCTCCCCGTGTCTCTCTCCCCGTGTCTCTCTCTCCCCGTGTCTCTCTCTCTCCCCGTGTCTCTCTCTCCCCGTGTCTCTCTCCCCGTGTCTCTCTCCCCTTGTCTCTCTCCCCGTGTCTCTCTCACCCGTGTCTCTCTCCCCGTGTCTCTCTCACCGTGTCTCTCTCCCCGTGTCTCTCTCCCCGTGTCTCTCTCCCCGTGTCTCTCTCACCGTGTCTCTCTCCCCGTGTCTCTCTCACCGTATCTCTCTCCCCGTGTCTCTCTCCCCGTGTCTCTCTCCCCGTGTCTCTCTCCCCGTGTCTCTCTCACCGTATCTCTCTCCCCGTGTCTCTCTCCCCGTGTCTCTCTCCCCGTGTCTCTCTCACCGTGTCTCTCTCCCCGTGTCTCTCTCACCGTATCTCTCTCCCCGTGTCTCTCTCACCGTGTCTCTCTCCCCGTGTCTCTCTCACCGTATCTCTCTCCCCGCGTCTCTCTCTCCCCGTGTCTCTCTCCCCGTGTCTCTCTCCCCGTGTCTCTCTCCCCGTGTCTCTCTCCCCGTGTCTCTCTCCCACCGTGTCTCTCTCCCCGTGTCTCTCTCTCCCCGTGTCTCTCTCCCCGTGTCTCTCTCCCCGTGTCTCTCTCCCCGTGTCTCTCTCCCCGTGTCTCTCTCCCCGTGTCTCTCTCCCCGTGTCTCTCTCACCGTGTCTCTCTCCCCGTGTCTCTCTCTCCCCGTGTCTCTCTCCCCGTGTCTCTCTCCCCGTGTCTCTCTCCCCGTGTCTCTCTCTCCCCGTGTCTCTCTCCCCGTGTCTCTCTCTCCCCGTGTCTCTCTCTCTCCCCGTGTCTCTCTCTCCCCGTGTCTCTCTCCCCGTGTCTCTCTCCCCTTGTCTCTCTCCCCGTGTCTCTCTCACCGTGTCTCTCTCCCCGTGTCTCTCTCACCGTGTCTCTCTCCCCGTGTCTCTCTCCCCGTGTCTCTCTCCCCGTGTCTCTCTCCCCGTGTCTCTCTCCCCGTGTCTCTCTCCCCGTGTCTCTCTCCCCGTGTCTCTCTCCCCGTGTCTCTCTCCCCCGTGTCTCTCTCCCCGTGTCTCTCTCCCCGTGTCTCTCTCCCCGTGTCTCTCTCACCGTGTCTCTCTCCCCGTGTCTCTCTCCCCGTGTCTCTCTCCCCGTGTCTCTCTCCCCGTGTCTCTCTCCCCGTGTCTCTCTCCCCGTGTCTCTCTCCCCGTGTCTCTCTCCCCGTGTCTCTCTCCCCGTGTCTCTCTCCCCGTGTCTCTCTCCCCGTGTCTCTCTCCCCGTGTCTCTCTCCCCGTGTCTCTCTCTCCCCGTGTCTCTCTCCCCGTGTCTCTCTCTCCCCGTGTCTCTCTCCCCGTGTCTCTCTCCCCGTGTCTCTCTCTCCCCGTGTCTCTCTCCCCGTGTCTCTCTCTCCCCGTGTCTCTCTCTCCCCGTGTCTCTCTCCCCGTGTCTCTCTCTCCCCGTGTCTCTCTCTCCCCGTGTCTCTCTCCCCGTGTCTCTCTCTCCCCGTGTCTCTCTCTCCCCGTGTCTCTCTCCCCGTGTCTCTCTCCCCGTGTCTCTCTCTCCCCGTGTCTCTCTCCCCGTGTCTCTCTCCCCGTGTCTCTCTCCCCGTGTCTCTCTCCCCGTGTCTCTCTCACCGTGTCTCTCTCCCCGTGTCTCTCTCTCCTCGTGTCTCTCTCTCCCCGTGTCTCTCTCCCCGTGTCTCTCTCCCCGTGTCTCTCTCTCCCCGTGTCTCTCTCCCCGTGTCTCTCTCCCCGTGTCTCTCTCCCCGTGTCTCTCTCTCCCCGTGTCTCTCTCCCCGTGTCTCTCTCTCCCCGTGTCTCTCTCCCCGTGTCTCTCTCCCCGTGTCTCTCTCTCCCCGTGTCTCTCTCTCCCCGTGTCTCTCTCCCCGTGTCTCTCTCTCCCCGTGTCTCTCTCTCCCCGTGTCTCTCTCCCCGTGTCTCTCTCCCCGTGTCTCTCTCTCCCCGTGTCTCTCTCCCCGTGTCTCTCTCCCCGTGTCTCTCTCCCCGTGTCTCTCTCCCCGTGTCTCTCTCCCCGTGTCTCTCTCCCCGTGTCTCTCTCTCCCCGTGTCTCTCTCCCCGTGTCTCTCTCCCCGTGTCTCTCTCCCCGTGTCTCTCTCTCCCCGTGTCTCTCTCCCCGTGTCTCTCTCTCCATGTGTCTCTCTCCCCGTGTCTCTCTCCCCGTGTCTCTCTCTCCCCGTGTCTCTCTCTCCCCGTGTCTCTCTCCCCGTGTCTCTCTCTCCCCGTGTCTCTCTCTCCCCGTGTCTCTCTCCCCGTGTCTCTCTCCCCGTGTCTCTCTCCCCGTGTCTCTCTCCCCGTGTCTCTCTCTCCCCGTGTCTCTCTCCCCGTGTCTCTCTCCCCGTGTCTCTCTCCCCGTGTCTCTCTCTCCCCGTGTCTCTCTCCCCGTGTCTCTCTCTCCCCGTGTCTCTCTCCCCGTGTCTCTCTCCCCGTGTCTCTCTCTCCCCGTGTCTCTCTCTCCCCGTGTCTCTCTCCCCGTGTCTCTCTCTCCCCGTGTCTCTCTCTCCCCGTGTCTCTCTCCCCGTGTCTCTCTCCCCGTGTCTCTCTCCCCGTGTCTCTCTCCCCGTGTCTCTCTCCCCGTGTCTCTCTCCCCGTGTCTCTCTCCCCGTGTCTCTCTCACCGTGTCTCTCTCCCCGTGTCTCTCTCTCCCCGTGTCTCTCTCCCCGTGTCTCTCTCCCCGTGTCTCTCTCCCCGTGTCTCTCTCTCCCCGTGTCTCTCTCCCCGTGTCTCTCTCTCCATGTGTCTCTCTCCCCGTGTCTCTCTCCCCGTGTCTCTCTCTCCCCGTGTCTCTCTCTCCCCGTGTCTCTCTCCCCGTGTCTCTCTCTCCCCGTGTCTCTCTCTCCCCGTGTCTCTCTCCCCGTGTCTCTCTCCCCGTGTCTCTCTCCCCGTGTCTCTCTCCCCGTGTCTCTCTCTCCCCGTGTCTCTCTCCCCGTGTCTCTCTCCCCGTGTCTCTCTCCCCGTGTCTCTCTCTCCCCGTGTCTCTCTCCCCGTGTCTCTCTCTCCCCGTGTCTCTCTCCCCGTGTCTCTCTCCCCGTGTCTCTCTCTCCCCGTGTCTCTCTCTCCCCGTGTCTCTCTCCCCGTGTCTCTCTCTCCCCGTGTCTCTCTCTCCCCGTGTCTCTCTCCCCGTGTCTCTCTCCCCGTGTCTCTCTCCCCGTGTCTCTCTCCCCGTGTCTCTCTCCCCGTGTCTCTCTCCCCGTGTCTCTCTCCCCGTGTCTCTCTCACCGTGTCTCTCTCCCCGTGTCTCTCTCTCCCCGTGTCTCTCTCCCCGTGTCTCTCTCCCCGTGTCTCTCTCCCCGTGTCTCTCTCCCCGTGTCTCTCTCCCCGTGTCTCTCTCACCGTGTCTCTCTCCCCGTGTCTCTCTCTCCCCGTGTCTCTCTCCCCGTGTCTCTCTCCCCGTGTCTCTCTCCCCGTGTCTCTCTCCCCGTGTCTCTCTCTCCCCGTGTCTCTCTCCCCGTGTCTCTCTCTCCCCGTGTCTCTCTCTCTCCCCGTGTCTCTCTCTCCCCGTGTCTCTCTCCCCGTGTCTCTCTCCCCGTGTCTCTCTCCCCGTGTCTCTCTCCCCGTGTCTCTCTCCCCGTGTCTCTCTCCCCGTGTCTCTCTCCCCGTGTCTCTCTCACCGTGTCTCTCTCCCCGTGTCTCTCTCACCGTATCTCTCTCCCCGTGTCTCTCTCCCCGTGTCTCTCTCCCCGTGTCTCTCTCCCCGTGTCTCTCTCACCGTGTCTCTCTCCCCGTGTCTCTCTCTCCCCGTGTCTCTCTCCCCGTGTCTCTCTCCCCGTGTCTCTCTCCCCGTGTCTCTCTCCCCGTGTCTCTCTCTCCCCGTGTCTCTCTCCCCGTGTCTCTCTCTCCCCGTGTCTCTCTCTCTCCCCGTGTCTCTCTCTCCCCGTGTCTCTCTCCCCGTGTCTCTCTCCCCGTGTCTCTCTCCCCGTGTCTCTCTCACCGTGTCTCTCTCCCCGAGTCTCTCTCACCGTATCTCTCTCCCCGTGTCTCTCTCCCCGTGTCTCTCTCCCCGTGTCTCTCTCCCCGTGTCTCTCTCACCGTATCTCTCTCCCCGTGTCTCTCTCCCCGTGTCTCTCTCCCCGTGTCTCTCTCACCGTGTCTCTCTCCCCGTGTCTCTCTCACCGTATCTCTCTCCCCGTGTCTCTCTCACCGTGTCTCTCTCCCCGTGTCTCTCTCCCCGCGTCTCTCTCTCCCCGTGTCTCTCTCCCCGTGTCTCTCTCCCCGTGTCTCTCTCCCCGTGTCTCTCTCCCCGTGTCTCTCTCTCCCCGTGTCTCTCTCCCCGTGTCTCTCTCCCCGTGTCTCTCTCCCCGTGTCTCTCTCCCCGTGTCTCTCTCCCCGTGTCTCTCTCCCCGTGTCTCTCTCCCCGTGTCTCTCTCACCGTGTCTCTCTCCCCGTGTCTCTCTCCCCGTGTCTCTCTCCCCGTGTCTCTCTCCCCGTGTCTCTCTCCCCGTGTCTCTCTCCCCGTGTCTCTCTCCCCGTGTCTCTCTCCCCGTGTCTCTCTCACCGTGTCTCTCTCCCCGTGTCTCTCTCTCCCCGTGTCTCTCTCCCCGTGTCTCTCTCCCCGTGTCTCTCTCCCCGTGTCTCTCTCCCCGTGTCTCTCTCCCCGTGTCTCTCTCTCCCCGTGTCTCTCTCTCCCCGTGTCTCTCTCCCCGTGTCTCTCTCACCGTGTCTCTCTCCCCGTGTCTCTCTCTCCCCGTGTCTCTCTCCCCGTGTCTCTCTCCCCGTGTCTCTCTCCCCGTGTCTCTCTCCCCGTGTCTCTCTCACCGTGTCTCTCTCCCCGTGTCTCTCTCTCCCCGTGTCTCTCTCCCCGTGTCTCTCTCCCCGTGTCTCTCTCCCCGTGTCTCTCTCCCCGTGTCTCTCTCCCCGTGTCTCTCTCCCCGTGTCTCTCTCCCCGTGTCTCTCTCTCCCCGTGTCTCTCTCCCCGTGTCTCTCTCCCCGTGTCTCTCTCCCCGTGTCTCTCTCTCCCCGTGTCTCTCTCCCCGTGTCTCTCTCTCCCCGTGTCTCTCTCCCCGTGTCTCTCTCCCCGTGTCTCTCTCCCCGTGTCTCTCTCCCCGTGTCTCTCTCCCCGTGTCTCTCTCACCCGTGTCTCTCTCCCCGTGTCTCTCTCCCCGTGTCTCTCTCCCCGTGTCTCTCTCCCCGTGTCTCTCTCCCCGTGTCTCTCTCACCGTGTCTCTCTCCCCGTGTCTCTCTCACCGTGTCTCTCTCCCCGTGTCTCTCTCCCCGTGTCTCTCTCCCCGTGTCTCTCTCCCCGTGTCTCTCTCCCCGTGTCTCTCTCCCCGTGTCTCTCTCCCCGTGTCTCTCTCCCCGTGTCTCTCTCACCGTGTCTCTCTCCCCGTGTCTCTCTCCCGTGTCTCTCTCCCCGTGTCTCTCTCACCGTGTCTCTCTCCCCGTGTCTCTCTCACCGTATCTCTCTCCCCGTGTCTCTCTCTCCCCGTGTCTCTCTCCCCGTGTCTCTCTCCCCGTGTCTCTCTCCCCGTGTCTCTCTCCCCGTGTCTCTCTCACCGTGTCTCTCTCCCCGTGTCTCTCTCTCCCGTGTCTCTCTCCCCGTGTCTCTCTCCCCGTGTCTCTCTCCTCCGTGTCTCTCTCCCCGTGTCTCTCTCCCGTGTCTCTCTCACCGTGTCTCTCTCCCCGTGTCTCTCTCTCCCCGTGTCTCTCTCCCCGTGTCTCTCTCCCCGTGTCTCTCCTCCCCGTGTCTCTCTCCCCGTGTCTCTCTCTCCCCGTGTCTCTCTCCCCGTGTCTCTCTCTCCCCGTGTCTCTCTCTCTCCCCGTGTCTCTCTCTCCCCGTGTCTCTCTCCCCGTGTCTCTCTCCCCTTGTCTCTCTCCCCGTGTCTCTCTCACCGTGTCTCTCTCCCCGTGTCTCTCTCACCGTGTCTCTCTCCCCGTGTCTCTCCCCCCGTGTCTCTCTCCCCGTGTCTCTCTCCCCGTGTCTCTCTCCCCGTGTCTCTCTCCCCGTGTCTCTCTCCCCCTGTCTCTCTCCCCGTGTCTCTCTCCCCGTGTCTCTCTCACCCCGTGTCTCTCTCCCCGTGTCTCTCTCCCCGTGTCTCTCTCCCCGTGTCTCTCTCTCCCCGTGTCTCTCTCCCTGTGTCTCTCTCTCCCCGTGTCTCTCTCTCTCCCCGTGTCTCTCTCTCCCCGTGTCTCTCTCCCCGTGTCTCTCTCCCCGTGTCTCTCTCACCGTGTCTCTCTCCCCGTGTCTCTCTCCCCGTGTCTCTCTCCCCGTGTCTCTCTCCCCGTGTCTCTCCCCCCGTGTCTCTCCCCCCGTGTCTCTCTCCCCGTGTCTCTCTCACCGTGTCTCTCTCACCGTGTCTCTCTCACCGTGTCTCTCTCCCCGTGTCTCTCTCCCCGTGTCTCTCTCACCGTGTCTCTCTCACCGTGTCTCTCTCACCGTGTCTCTCTCACCGTGTCTCTCTCCCCGTGTCTCTCTCCCCGCGTCTCTCTCCCCGTGTCTCTCTCACCGTGTCTCTCTCACCGTGTCTCTCTCACCGTGTCTCTCTCACCGTGTCTCTCTCACCGTGTCTCTCTCCCCGTGTCTCTCTCCCCGTGTCTCTCTCACCGTGTCTCTCTCACCGTGTCTCTCTCACTGTGTCTCTCTCCCCGTGTCTCTCTCCCCGCGTCTCTCTCCCCGTGTCTCTCTCCCCGTGTCTCTCTCACCGTGTCTCTCTCCCCGTGTCTCTCTCCCCGTGTCTCTCTCCCCGTGTCTCTCTCCCCGTGTCTCTCTCACCGTGTCTCTCTCCCCGTGTCTCTCTCCCCGTGTCTCTCTCACCGTGTCTCTCTCCCCGTGTCTCTCTCCCCGTGTCTCTCTCCCCGCGTCTCTCTCCCCGTGTCTCTCTCCCCGTGTCTCTCTCACCGTGTCTCTCTCCCCGTGTCTCTCTCCCCGCGTCTCTCTCCCCGTGTCTCTCTCCCCGTGTCTCTCTCACCGTGTCTCTCTCCCCGTGTCTCTCTCCCCGTGTCTCTCTCCCCGTGTCTCTCTCCCCGTGTCTCTCTCACCGTGTCTCTCTCCCCGTGTCTCTCTCCCCGTGTCTCTCTCACCGTGTCTCTCTCCCCGTGTCTCTCTCCCCGTGTCTCTCTCCCCGCGTCTCTCTCCCCGTGTCTCTCTCCCCGTGTCTCTCTCACCGTGTCTCTCTCACCGTGTCTCTGTCCCCGTGTCTCTGTAGCTGATGAACAAGGAGTTGTCTCACCCCACGGGGAGTGAGGCGGTAGTGGAGCTGGAGAGACAGGTGAGAGAGACACTCAATTCTGTCTCTGTGAGTGTCTGTGTGTGTCTCTGTGTGTGTCTGTGTGTGTGTCACTGTGTGTGTCTCTGTGTGTCTGTGTGTGTCTCTGTGTGTGTCTGTGTGTGTCTGTGTGTGTCTGTGTGTGTGTGTCTGTGTGTGTCTGTGTGTGTGTGTGTGTCTGTGTGTGTCTCTGTGTGTGTCTCTGTGTGTGTCTGTGTGTGTGTGTGTGTCTGTGTGTGTCTGTGTGTGTCTGTGTGTGTCTGTGTCTCTGTGTGTGTCTCTGTGTCTCTGTGTGTGTCTCTGTGTGTGAGTCTCTGTGTGCGTCTCTGTGTGTGTCTCTGTGTGAGTCTCTGTGTCTCTGTGTGTGTCTCTGTGTGTGTCTCTGTGTGTGTCTCTGTGTCTCTGTGTGTGTCTCTGTGTGTGTCTCTGTGTGTGTCTCTGTGTGTCTCTGTGTGTGTCTCTGTGTGTGTCTCTGTGTGTGTGTCTCTGTGTGTGTCTGTGTGTGTGTGTGTGTCTGTGTGTGTCTCTGTGTGTCTGTGTGTGTGTGTCTGTGTGTGTCTGTGTGTGTGTGTGTGTCTGTGTGTGTCTGTGTGTGTCTGTGTGTGTCTCTGTGTGTGTCTCTGTGTGTGTCTTTGTGTGTGTCTCTGTGTCTCTGTGTGTGAGTCTCTGTGTGCGTCTCTGTGTGTGTCTCTGTGTGAGTCTCTGTGTCTCTGTGTGTGTCTCTGTGTGTGTCTCTGTGTGTGTCTCTGTGTCTCTGTGTGTGTCTCTGTGTGTGTCTCTGTGTGTGTCTCTGTGTGTGTCTCTGTGTGTCTCTGTGTGTGTCTGTGAGTCTCTGTGTGTGTCACTGTGTGTCTCTGTGTGTGTCTCTGTGTGTGTCTCTGTGTGTGTGTCTCTGTGTGTGTCTCTGTGTGTGTTTCTGTGTGTGTCTCTGTGTGTGTCTCTGTGTGTGTCACTATGTGTGTCTCTGTGTGTGTCTCTGTGTGTGTCTCTGTGTGTGAATCTCTGTGTGTGAATCTCTGTGTGTGTCTCTGTGTGTGTCTCTGTGTGTCTCTGTGTGTGTCTCTGTGTGTGTCTCTGTGTGAGTCTCTGTGTGTGTCTCTGTGTGTGTCTCTGTGTCTCTGTGTGTGTCTCTGTGTGAGTCTCTGTGTGTGTCTCTGTGTCTCTGTGTGTGTCTCTGTGTGTGTCTCTGTGTGTGTCTCTGTGTGTCTCTGTGTGTGTCTGTGAGTCTCTGTGTGTGTCACTGTGTGTCTCTGTGTGTGTGTCTCTGTGTGTGTCTCTGTGTGTGTTTCTGTGTGTGTCTCTGTGTGTGTCTCTGTGTGTGTCACTATGTGTGTCTCTGTGTGTGTCTCTGTGTGTGTCTCTGTGTGTGAATCTCTGTGTGTGTCTCTGTGTGTGTCTCTGTGTGTCTCTGTGTGTGTCTCTGTGTGTATCTCTGTGTGTGTCTCTGTGTGAGTCTCTGTGTGTGTCTCTGTGTGTGTCTCTGTGTCTCTGTGTGTGTCTCTGTGTGTGTTTCTGTGTGTCTCTGTGTGTCTCCTTGTGTTTTTCTGTGTGTGTCTCTGTGTGTGTCTCTGTGTGTGTCTCTGTGTGTCTCTGTGTGTGTCTCTGTGTGTGTTTCTGTGTGTGTCTCTGTGTGAGTCTTTGTGTGTGTCTCTGTGTGTGTCTCTGTGTGAGTCTCTGTGTGTGTCTCTGTGTGTGTCTCTGTGTGTGTCTCTGTGTGTGTCTCTGTGTGAGTCTCTGTGTGTGTCTCTGTGTGTGTCTCTGTGTGTGTCTCTGTGTGTGTCTCTGTGTGTGTCTCTGTGTGAGTCTCTGTGTGTGTCTGTGTGTGTGTCTCTGTGTGTGTGTCTCTGTGTGTGTCTCTGTGTGTGTCTCTGTGTGAGTCTCTGTGTGTGTCTCTGTGTGTGTCTCTGTGTGTGTCTGTGTGTGTGTCTCTGTCTGTGTGTGTCTCTGTGTGTGTCTCTGTGTGTGTCTCTGTGTGTGTCTCTGTGTGTGTCTCTGTGTGTGTCTCTGTGTGTGTCTCTGTGTGAGTCTCTGTGTGTGTCTCTGTGTGTGTCTCTGTGTGTGTCTCTGTGTGTGTCTCTGTGTGTGTCTCTGTGTGAGTCTCTGTGTGTGTCTCTGTGTGTGTCTCTGTGTGAGTCTCTGTGTGTGTCTCTGTGTGTGTCTCTGTGTGTGTCTCTGTGTGTGTCTCTGTGTTTGTGTCTCTGTGTGTGTCTCTGTGTGAGTCTCTGTGTGTGTCTGTGTGTCTCTGTGTGTGTCTCTGTGTGTGTTTCTGTGTGTGTCTCTGTGTGTGTCTCTGTGTGAGTCTCTGCGTGTGTCTCTGTGTGTGTCTCTGTGTGTGTCTCTGTGTGAGTCTCTGTGTGTGTCTCTGTGTGTGTCTCTGTGTGTGTCTCTGTGTGTGTCTCTGTGTGTGTCTCTGTGTGTGTCTCTGTGTGAGTCTCTGTGTGTGTCTCTGTGTGTGTCTCTGTGTGTGTCTCTCTGTGTCTCTGTGTGTGTCTCTGTGTGTGTCTCTGTGTGTGTCTCTGTGTGAGTCTCTGTGTGTGTCTCTGTGTGTGTCTCTGTGTGTGTCTCTGTGTGTGTCTCTCTGTGTGTCTCTGTGTGTGTCTCTGTGTGAGTCTCTGTGTGTGTCTCTGTGTGTGTCTCTGTGTGTGTCTCTGTGTGTGTCTCTCTGTGTGTCTCTGTGTGTGTCTCTCTGTGTCTCTGTGTGTGTCTCTGTGTGTCTCTCTCTCTGTGTCTCTGTGTGTGTCTCTGTGTGTGTCTCTCTGTGTCTCTCTCTGTGTCTCTGTGTGTGTCTCTCTCTCTGTGTCTCTGTGTGTGTCTCTGTGTGTCTCTGTGTGTGTCTCTGTGTGAGTCTCTGTGTGTGTCTCTGTGTGTGTCTCTGTGTGTGTCTCTGTGTGTGTCTCTGTGTGTGTCTCTGTGTGTCTCTCTCTCTGTGTCTCTGTGTGTGTCTCTGTGTGTGTCTCTCTGTGTCTCTCTCTGTGTCTCTGTGTGTGTCTCTCTCTCTGTGTCTCTGTGTGTGTCTCTGTGTGTGTCTCTGTGTGTGTCTCTGTGTCTCTGTGTGTGTCTCTGTGTGAGTCTCTGTGTGTGTCTCTGTGTCTCTGTGTGAGTCTCTGTGTGTGTCTCTGTGTGTGTCTCTGTGTGTGTCTCTGTGTGTGTCTCTCTCTGTGTCTCTGTGTGTGTCTCTGTGTGTGTCTCTCTCTGTGTCTCTGTGTGTGTCTCTCTCTGTGTCTCTGTGTCTCTCTCTCTCTCTGTCTCTGTGTGTGTCTCTCTCTGTGTCTCTGTGTGTGTCTCTCTGTGTCTCTGTGTGTGTCTCTCTCTGTGTCTCTGTGTGTGTCTCTGTGTCTCTGTGTGTCTCTGTGTCTCTGTGTGTGTCTCTGTGTCTCTGTGTCTCTCTGTGTCTCTGTGTGTGTCTCTGTGTCTCTGTGTCTCTGTGTGTGTCTCTGTGTGTGTCTCTCTATCTACTAGGAACTCATGCAAGTCAACAACTCCCTGCTGGAGGCTCTGGGAGTGGGTCACGTGTTTATGTGTCTCTGTGTCTCTCTGTCTCTCTGTGTGTCTCACTGTGTGTCTCTCTGTGTGTGTCTCTGTGTCTCTGTGTGTGTCTACTAGGAGTTGATGCAAGTCAACAACTCCCTGCTGGAGGCTCTGGGAGTGGGTCACGTGTCTGTGTGCCGCGTCCGCGCTGCCGCGGAGAGACACGGTCTCTCTGTGTGTCTCACTGTGTGTCTCTCTGTGTGTGTCTCTGTGTCTCTGTGTGTGTCTCTGTGTCTCTGTGTGTGTCTACTAGGAGTTGATGCAAGTCAACAACTCCCTGCTGGAGGCTCTGGGAGTGGGTCACGTGTCTGTGTGCCGCGTCCGCGCTGCCGCGGAGAGACACGGTCTCTGTGTGTGTCTCTGTGTCTCTGTGTGTGTCTCTGTGTCTCTGTGTCTCTCTGTGTCTCTGTGTGTGTCTCTCTATCTACTAGGAACTCATGCAAGTCAACAACTCCCTGCTGGAGGCTCTGGGAGTGGGTCACGTGTCTCTGTGTCTCTGTGTCTCTCTGTCTCTGTGTGTGTCTCTCTCTGTGTCTCTGTGTGTCTCACTGTGTGTCTCTCTGTGTGTGTCTCTGTGTCTCTGTGTGTGTCTACTAGGAGTTGATGCAAGTCAACAACTCCCTGCTGGAGGCTCTGGGAGTGGGTCACGTGTCTCTGTGTCTCTGTGTCTCTCTGTCTCTGTGTGTGTCTCTCTCTGTGTCTCTCTGTGTCTCACTGTGTGTCTCTGTGTGTGTGTCTCTGTGTCTCTGTGTGTGTCTACTAGGAGTTGATGCAAGTCAACAACTCCCTGCTGGAGGCTCTGGGAGTGGGTCACGTGTCTGTGTGCCGCGTCCGCGCTGCCGCGGAGAGACACGGTCTCTCTGTGTGTCTCACTGTGTGTCTCTCTGTGTGTGTCTCTGTGTCTCTGTGTGTGTCTACTAGGAGCTCATGCAAGTCAACAACTCCCTGCTGGAGGCTCTGGGAGTGGGACACGTGTCTGTGTGCTGCGTCCGCGCTGCCGCGGAGAGACACGGTCTCTCTGTGTGTCTCACTGTGTGTCTCTCTGTGTGTGTCTCTGTGTCTCTGTGTGTGTCTACTAGGAGCTGATGC
>NW_027621149.1:0-25000 GCF_964198595.1 Lampetra fluviatilis
GGTGGAGGGGGGGGGTAGCAGGGTGGAGGGGGGGGGTAGCAGGGGGTAGCAGGGGGTAGAGGGGGGGGGTGGAGGGGGGGGGTAGCAGGGTGGAGGGGGGGTGGAGGGGGGGGGTGGAGGGGGGGGGGGTAGCAGGCCCCCACCTTGTCGAGGGGGATGTGCCCGCGTGAGTCGAGGTGGATGCCGCTGTGCTTGAGGAACCCCGTGGCGGGGACCACTCCTGCAGACGCAGACACAGCAGCAGACACAGACACAGTAGCAGACACAGTAGCAGACACAGCAGCAGACACAGACACAGTAGCAGACACAGCAGCAGACACAGACACAGTAGCAGACACAGCAGCAGACACAGACACAGCAGACACAGTAGCAGACACAGCAGCAGACACAGACACAGTAGCAGACACAGCAGCAGACACAGACACAGTAGCAGACACAGCAGCAGACACAGCAGCAGACACAGTAGCAGACACAGACACAGCAGCAGACACAGCAGCAGACACAGTAGCAGACACAGACACACACACAGACACAGCAGACACAGTAGCAGACACAGCAGACACAGTAGCAGACACAGTAGCAGACACAGACCAGACACAGCACAGACACAGTAGCAGACACAGTAGCAGACACAGACACAGTAGCAGACACAGTAGCAGACACAGACACAGTAGCAGACACAGTAGCAGACACAGACACAGACACAGTAGCAGACACAGCACAGACACAGTAGCAGAAACAGTAGCAGACACAGTAGCAGACACAGACACAGACACAGTAGCAGACACAGTAGCAGACACAGTAGCAGACACAGACACAGACACAGTAGCAGACACAGACACAGACACAGTAGCAGACACAGTAGCAGACACAGTAGCAGACACAGACACAGACACAGTAGCAGACACAGTAGCAGACACAGTAGTAGACACAGTAGCAGACACAGACACAGTAGCAGACACAGTAGCAGACACAGCAGACACAGTAGCAGACACAGCAGCAGACACAGTAGCAGACACAGTAGCAGACACAGACACAGTAGCAGACACAGCACAGACACAGCACAGACACAGTAGCAGACACAGCACAGACACAGCAGCAGACACAGCAGCAGACACAGCACAGACACAGTAGCAGACACAGACACAGCACAGACACAGCACAGACACAGTAGCAGACACAGACACAGACACAGTAGCAGACACAGCACAGACACAGCACAGACACAGTAGCAGACACAGACACAGCAGCAGACACAGCAGCAGACACAGCAGACACAGTAGCAGACACAGCAGCAGACACAGTAGCAGACACAGACACAGACACAGTAGCAGACACAGCACAGACACAGCACAGACACAGTAGCAGACACAGACACAGACACAGTAGCAGACACAGCACAGACACAGACACAGCAGCAGACACAGCACAGACACAGCAGCAGACACAGACACAGTAGCAGACACAGCAGCAGACACAGCACAGACACAGCAGCAGACACAGCAGCAGACACAGACACAGTAGCAGACACAGACACAGACACAGTAGCAGACACAGCACAGACACAGCACAGACACAGTAGCAGACACAGCACAGACACAGACACAGCAGCAGACACAGACACAGTAGCAGACACAGCAGCAGACACAGCACAGACACAGCAGCAGACACAGCAGCAGACACAGCAGCAGACACAGCACAGACACAGCAGCAGACACAGCAGCAGACACAGCAGCAGACACAGTAGCAGACACAGCACAGACACAGCAGCAGACACAGACACAGACACAGTAGCAGACACAGTAGCAGACACAGTAGCAGACACAGCAGACACAGCAGACACAGTAGCAGACACAGCAACAGACACAGCAGACACAGTAGCAGACACAGTAGTAGACACAGCAGACACAGTAGCAGACACAGACACAGTAGCAGACACAGTAGCAGACACAGTAGCAGACACAGCAGCAGACACAGTAGCAGACACAGCAGCAGACACAGCAGCAGACACAGTAGCAGACACAGACACAGCAGCAGACACAGCAGCAGACACAGCAGCAGACACAGACACAGTAGCAGACACAGACACAGACACAGTAGCAGACACAGCAGACACAGTAGCAGACACAGTAGTAGACACAGTAGCAGACACAGACACAGACACAGTAGCAGACACAGCAGACACAGTAGCAGACACAGTAGCAGACACAGACCAGACACAGTAGCAGACACAGCAGCAGACACAGTAGCAGACACAGTAGCAGACACAGACACAGACACAGTAGCAGACACAGTAGCAGACACAGCAGACACAGCACAGACACAGCAGACACAGTAGCAGACACAGCAACAGACACAGCAGACACAGTAGCAGACACAGCACAGACACAGACACAGCAGCAGACACAGCAGACACAGTAGCAGACACAGTAGCAGACACAGCAGACACAGTAGCAGACACAGCACAGACACAGCACAGACACAGTAGCAGACACAGTAGCAGACACAGTAGCAGACACAGCAGCAGACACAGCAGCAGACACAGTAGCAGACACAGCAGCAGACACAGCAGCAGACACAGCAGCAGACACAGACACAGTAGCAAACACAGCAGCAGACACAGCAGCAGACACAGACACAGTAGCAGACACAGACACAGCCACAGACACAGCAGCAGACACAGCAGCAGACACAGCCACAGCACAGACACAGACACAGTCACAGACACAGCAGCAGACACAGCAGCAGACACAGACACAGTAGCAGACACAGACACAGTAGCAGACACAGCCACAGACACAGCCACAGACACAGACACAGCAGCAGACACAGACACAGACACAGCAGCAGACACAGACACAGCACAGACACAGACACAGTCACAGACACAGCAGCAGACACAGCAGCAGCCACAGACACAGCACAGACACAGACACGGACACAGCAGCAGACACAGACACAGTAGCAGACACAGCCACAGACACAGCCACAGACACAGCAGCAGACACAGACACAGACACGGACACAGCAGCAGACACAGACACAGCACAGACACAGCTGTAGGGGCACCACACCCGGCCGCCTTTGTCTTCCCGTGTCTCCCCCCGTGTCTCTCCCCCCTCCCCCCCACGTGTCACCCCTCCCTCCCCCCCCCCGTGTCTCTCCCCCCACCCCCCCCCCGTGTCTCTCTCTCTCACCGTGTCTCCCACCCCCCCGTGTCTCTCCCCCCACCCCCCCCCCCCCCGTGTCTCTCTCTCTCACCGTGTCTCTCCCCTCCCCCCCCCGTGTCTCTCCCCCCCCCCCCCCGTGTCTCTCTCTCTCACCATGTCTCCCACCCCCCCCCCCCGTGTCTCTCCCCCCCCCCCCACGTGACACCCCCCCCCCTCCCACGTGACACCCCCCCCCGTGTCTCTCTCCCCCCGTGTCTCTCCCCCCGTGTCTCTCCCCCCGTGTCCCCCCCCCCCCGTATCTCACCCCCCGTGTCTCTCCCCGTGTCTCTCCCCCCGTGTCTCCCTCCCTCCCCACGTGTCACCCCCCCTCCCCACGTGTCACCCCCCCCCCCCCACGTGTCACCCCCCCCCTCCCCCCACGTGACACACCGATGCCCATGACGCAGACGTCTGCCCTGAGCACTTTCCCGCTCTTGAGCGCCACCTCCCGGAGCCGCCCCTCCGCCCCACGCAGCTCCGACACCTCGTGGCTCATGTAGAACTTCACCCCGTGGCGCTCGCACAGCTGGGGGGGGGGGGGGTGGGGGTCACGTGGGGGGGGGGACAGGGGGGGTGGGACAAGGTGGGTGGGTCACGTGGTGGGTGGGAACACGTGATGGGTGGGTCACGTGATGGGTGGGTGGGTGGGACACGTGGTGGGTGGGTGGGTCACGTGGTGGGTGGGTCACGTGGTGGGTGGGTCACGTGGTGGGTGGGTGGGTGGGACACGTGGTGGGTGGGTGGGACACGTGGTGGGTGGGTGGGTCACGTGGTGGGTGGGTCACGTGGTGGGTGGGTCACGTGGTGGGTGGGTGGGTGGGACACGTGGTGGGTGGGTGGGTCACGTGGTGGGTGGGTGGGACACGTGGTGGGTGGGACACGTGGTGGGTGGGTCACGTGGTGGGTGGGTCACGTGGTGGGTGGGTCACGTGGTGGGTGGGTGGGACACGTGGTGGGTGGGTCACGTGGTGGGTGGGTCACGTGGTGGGTGGGTCACGTGGTGGGTGGGTCACGTGGTGGGTGGGACACGTGGTGGGTGGGACACGTGGTGGGTGGGTCACGTGGTGGGTGGGTCACGTGGTGGGTGGGTCACGTGGTGGGTGGGTGGGACACGTGGTGGGTGGGTGGGTCACGTGGTGGGTGGGTCACGTGGTGGGTGGGTCACGTGGTGGGTGGGACACGTGGTGGGTGGGACACGTGGTGGGTGGGTCACGTGGTGGGTGGGTCACGTGGTGGGTGGGTGGGTCACGTGGTGGGTGGGTCACGTGGTGGGTGGGTGGGACACGTGGTGGGTGGGTGGGTCACGTGGTGGGTGGGTCACGTGGTGGGTGGGTCACGTGGTGGGTGGGTCACGTGGTGGGTGGGTGGGTGGGACACGTGGTGGGTGGGTGAGACACGTGGGTGGGACACGTGGTGGGTGGGTGGGACACGTGGTGGGTGGGACACGTGGTGGGTGGGTGGGTCACGTGGTGGGTGGGTCACGTGGTGGGTGGGTGGGTCACGTGGTGGGTGTGTGTGTACCACCTTCATGAGCGCCTGTCCCACGAGGGCGCCGAGTGTCCGCTTGAAGGGCACGTCCGACGATCCGACCACAGAGACAGAGTGGGCCTTGTCCGAGAGAGACGCGGCAACCTCCATCGCTGGAGACACAGAGACACGGAGAGTGAGACACGGAGACACGGAGACATCGTGGAGACACGGAGACACAGAGACACAGAGACACGGAGACACGGGGACACGGGGACACACAGAGACATCGTGGAGACACAGAGACACGGAGAGTGAGACACGGAGACACGGGGACACACAGAGACATCGTGGAGACACAGAGACACGGAGAGTGAGACACGGGGACACGGGGACACACAGAGACATCGTGGAGACACAGAGACACGGAGAGTGAGACACGGGGACACGGGGACACACAGAGACATCGTGGAGACACAGAGACACGGAGAGTGAGACACGGGGACACGGGGACACACAGAGACATCGTGGAGACACAGAGACACGGAGAGTGAGACACGGGGACACGGGGACACACAGAGACATCGTGGAGACACAGAGACACGGAGAGTGAGACACGGGGACACGGGGACACACAGAGACATCGTGGAGACACAGAGACAGGGAGAGTGAGACACGGGGACACGGGGACACACAGAGACATCGTGGAGACACAGAGACACGGAGAGTGAGACACGGGGACACGGGGACACACAGAGACATCGTGGAGACACAGAGACACGGAGAGTGAGACACGGGGACACGGGGACACACAGAGACACCCTGGAGACACAGAGACACGGGGAGTGAGACACAGAGACACAGGGACACACAGAGACATCGTGGAGACACAGAGACACGGAGAGTGAGACACGGGGACACGGGGACACACAGAGACATCGTGGAGACACAGAGACACGGAGAGTGAGACACGGGGACACGGGGACACACAGAGACACCCTGGAGACACAGAGACACGGGGAGTGAGACACAGAGACACAGGGACACACAGAGACATCGTGGAGACACGGAGACACGGAGAGTGAGACACAGAGACACAGGGACACACAGAGACACCCTGGAGACACAGAGACACGGAGAGTGAGACACGGAGACACGGGGACACACAGAGACACGGACACACACACAGAGACACGGAGACACGGAGAGGGAGACACGGAGACACGGGGACACACACAGAGACACGGAGACACGGAGAGGGAGACACGGAGACACGGGGACACACAGAGACATCGTGGAGTGAGACACGGGGTCACGGGGTCAAGAAGAGTGAGACACGGGGTCACGGGGTCACGGAGAGTGAGACACGGGGAGTGAGACACGGGGTCACGGGGTCACGGGGTCACGGGGTCACACCAATGAATGATGACCCAGGTTGGCTCCGGCTGCCATGCTCGCAATGCGGTTTGTATCGTCCGGTGACCTCAGCGTGGTGAGTGGTGGTGGTGGTGGTGAGGGGTGGTGGTGGTGGTGGGGGTGGTGAGTGGTGGTGGTGAGTGGTGGTGAGTGGTGGTGGTGAGTGGTGGTGAGTGATGGTGAGTGGTGGTGAGTGGTGGTGGTGAGTGGTGGTGGTGAGTGGTGGTGAGTGGTGGTGAGGAGTGGTGAGTGGTGGTGAGTGGTGGTGAGTGGTGGTAGTGAGTGGTGGTGAGTGGTGGTGAGTGGTGGTGGTGAGTGGTGGTGAGTGGTGGTGAGTGGTGGTGGTGAGTGGTGGTGAGTGGTGGTGGTGGTGGTGAGGGGTGGTGGTGAGTGGTGGTGAGGAGTGGTGGTGGTGGTGAGGAGCTCACCAATGAATGATGACCCCACCACCACGAGGTTAGCCCCGGCTGCCATGCTTGCAATGCGGTTGGCATCGTCAGGTGACCTCAGCGTGGTGAGTGGTGGTGGTGGTGAGGAGTGGTGAGGAGTGGTGAGGAGTGGTGGTGGTGAGTGGTGAGGAGCTCACCAATGAATGATGACCCCACCACCACAAGGTTAGCCCCGGCCGCCATGCTCGCTATGCGGTTGGCATCGTCAGGTGACCTCAGCGTGGTGAGTGGTGGTGGTGGTGAGGAGTGGTGAGGAGTGGTGAGGAGTGGTGGTGGTGAGTGGTGAGGAGCTCACCAATGAAGGAAGACCCCACCACCACGAGGTTTGCCCCGGCCGCCATGCTCGCTATGCGGTTGGCATCGTCAGGTGACCTCAGCGTGGTGAGTGGTGGTGGTGAGTGGTGGTGGTGGTGAGGAGTGGTGAGGAGTGGTGGTGGTGGTGGTGAGGAGCTCACCAATGAATGATGACCCCACCACCACGAGGTTTGCCCCGGCTGCCATGCTCGCTATGCGGTTGGCATCGTCAGGTGACCTCAGCGTGAAGACTCCTTCAAGGTGAGCACCAGGGCAGGCCAACACACGTGGCCTGGGTCATGTGACACACACAGTGACACACATGGTGACACACACACAGTGACACATGCGGTGACACACAGTGACACACACACAGTGACACAGGCAGTGACACACACACAGTGACACACACAGTGACACACACACACACAGTGACACACACACACACAGTGACACACACACAGTGACACACACACACACAGTGACACACACACACACACAGTGACACACACAGTGACACACACACACAGTGACACACACAGTGACACACACAGTGACACACACACACACACAGTGACACACATACAGTGACACACACACACACACAGTGACACACACAGTGACACACACAGTGACACACACACACAGTGACACACACACAGTGACACACACACACAGTGACACACACACAGTGACACACACACACAGTGACACACACACAGTGACACACACACACAGTGACACACACACAGTGACACACACACACAGTGACACACACACACACAGTGACACACACACACAGTGACACACACACAGTGACACACACACAGTGACACACACACACACAGTAACACACACACAGTGACACACACACAGTGACACACACAGTGACACACGCAGTGACACACAGTGACACACACACACAGTGACACACACGCAGTGACACACAGTGACACACACACACAGTGACACACAGTGACACACACACAGTGACACACACGCAGTGACACACGCAGTGACACACGCGGTGACACACACAGTGACACACACGCAGTGACACACACACAGTGACACACACACAGTCAGCGGGTGAACCAGTGAGTGAGTGGGTGAGCAGGTGGGTGAGCGAGTGGGTGAGTGGGTGAGTGGGTGGGTGAGTGGGTGGGTGGGTGGCTGGGTGAGTGAGTGGGTGAGTGAGTGGGTGGGTGGGTGGCTGGGTGAGTGGGTGAGTTGGTGGGTGAGTGGGTGGGTGAGTGTGTGGGTGATTGGGTGGGTGAGTGGGTGGGTGAGTGGGTGGGTGAGTGGGTGAGTGGGTGGCTGGGTGAGTGGGTGGGTGAGTGGGCAGGTGAGCTGGTGAGTGGGTGGGTGAGCGGGCGGGTGAGTGACTGAATGGGTGGGTGAGCGGGCGGGTGAGTGGGCGGGTGAGTGGGTGAGTGTGCGGGTGATTGGGTGGGTGAGTGGCTGAATGGGCGGGCGGGTGAGCGGGCGGGTGAGTGGGTGGGTGAGTGGCTGAGCAGGTGGGTGAGTGTGCGGGTGAGTGGGTGATTGGGTGGCTGAGCGGGCGGGTGAGCGGATGAGTGGGTGAGCGAGTGGGTGAGCGGGCGGGTGAGCGGGTGGGTGAGCCTCACGTCGCCCCGGTAGCGATGAGGAGTTTGTCGTAAGGCAGCGTGGACCCCGTGGAGAGGGTGACAAGCCGGCTACGGGTGTCTACGGACACCGCCTGGAGACACGGGGGGGGGGAGACACGGGGGGGAGACACGGGGGAAGGAGACACGGGGGGACAGACACGGGGGGGGAGACACGGGGGTGGAGACACGGGGGGAGAGACACGGGGGGAGAGACATGGGGGGGAGACACGGGGGGGGGGAGACACAGGGGGGGAGACACGGGGGGAGAGACACGGGGGGGGAGACACGGGGGGGGAGACACGGGGGGAGAGACACGGGGGGGAGACACGGGGGGAGAAACACGGGGGGAGAGACACGGGGGTGGAGACACGGGGGGGGAGACACAGGGGGGGAGACACGGGGGGAGAGACACGGGGGGGGGGGGGTAGACACGGGGGGAGAGACACGGGGGGAGAGACACGGGGGGGAGACACGGGGGGAGAGACACGGGGGGAGAGACACGGGGAAGGAGACACGGGGGGGAGACACGGGGGGAGAGACACGGGGGGAGGGGAGGGGGAGACACGGGGGGGAGACACGGGGGGAGAGACACGGGGAAGGAGACACGGGGGAGAGACACGGGGGGGAGACACGGGGGGGGGGGAGGGGGAGACACGGGGGGGAGACACGGGGGGAGAGACACGGGGGGGGAGACACGGGGGGGAGACACGGGGGGGGAGACACGGGGGGGGGGACACGGGGGGAGAGACACGGGGGGGGAGACACGGGGGGGAGACACGGGGGGAAAGACACGGGGGGAGAGACACGGGGGGGGAGACACGGGGGGGAGACACGGGGGGGGGAGACACGGGGGGGGAGACACGGGGGGGGAGACACGGGGGGGGAGACACGGGGGGAGACACGGGGGGGGAGACACGGGGGGGAGACACGGGGGGGAGACACGGGGGGGGAGACACGGGGAGAGAGACACGGGGGGGGAGACACGGGGGGGAGACACGGGGGGGAGACACGGGGGGGGAGACACGGGGGGGGAGACACGGGGGGGGAGACACGGGGGGGGGGACACGGGGGGAGAGACACGGGGGGGGAGACACGGGGGGGGAGACACGGGGGGGGGGACACGGGGGGAGAGACACGGGGGGAGAGACACGGCGGGGGGAGACACGGGGGGGGGAGACACGGGGGGGAGACACGGGGGGGAGACACGGGGGGGGGGGGGACACGGGGGGAGAGACACGGGGGGGGGGACACGGGGGGAGAGACACGGGGGGGAGACACGGGGGGGGGGGGACACGGGGGGAGAGACACGGCGGGGGGAGACACGGGGGGGGGAGACACGGGGGGGAGACACGGGGGGGAGACACGGGGGGGGAGACACGGGGGGGGAGACACGGGGGGGGAGACACGGGGGGGGGGGGACACGGGGGGAGAGACACGGGAGGGAGACACGGGGGGGGAGACACGGGGGGGGGAGAGACACGGGGGGGGAGACACGGGGGGGGAGACACGGGGGGGGGGACACGGGGGGAGAGACACGGGGGGGGAGACACGGGGGGGGAGACACGGGGGGGGGGACACGGGGGGAGAGACACGGGAGGGAGACACGGGGGGGGGGGAGACACGGGGGGAGAGACACGGGGGGGGAGACACGGGGGGGAGACACGGGGGGGGAGACACGGGGGGGGAGACACGGGGGGGGGGACACGGGGGGAGAGACACGGGGGGGAGACACGGGGGGTGAGACACGGGGGGGGGGGACACGGGGGGAGAGACACGGGGGGGAGACACGGGGGGGGGGAGACACGGGGGGGGGGACACGGGGGGGAGACACGGGGGGAGAGACACGGGGGGGAGACACGGGGGGTGAGACACGGGGGGGGGGGACACGGGGGGAGAGACACGGGGGGGAGACACGGGGGGTGAGACACGGGGGGGGGGGACACGGGGGGAGAGACACGGGGGGGAGACACGGGGGGGGAGACACGGGGGGGAGACACGGGGGGAGAGACACGGGGGGGAGACACGGGGGGTGAGACACGGGGGGGGGGGACACGGGGGGAGAGACACGGGGGGGAGACACGGGGGGTGAGACACGGGGGGGGGGGACACGGGGGGAGAGACACGGGGGGGAGACACGGGGGGGGGGAGACACGGGGGGAGACACGGGGGGGGGGGAGACACGGGGGGAGAGACACGGGGGGGGGGAGACACAGGGGGGAGACACGGGGGGGGGGGACACGGGGGGAGAGATACGGGGGGGAGACACGGGGGGAGAGACACGGGGGGAGAGACACGGGGGGAGAGACACGGGGGGGACATGGGGGGGGGGGAGACACGGGGGGAGAGACACGGGGGGAGAGACACGGGGGGGGAGACACGGGGGGGACATGGGGGGGGGAAGAGACACGGGGGTGGAGACACGGGGGGGACATGGGGGGGGGGGAGACACGGGGGGGACATGGGGGGGGGGGAGACATGGGTCACACAGACGCACGGACACACACGCACGGACACACAGATACACAGACACATACACACACACAGACACACACACAGGGACACACACACACGGGGACACACACACACGGGGACACACACACACAGACACACACGGGGACACACACACACGGGGACACACACACGCGTGACACACGCACACGGGGACACACACACGGGGACACACACACACGGGGACACACACACACGGGGACACACACACGGGGACACACACACACGGGGACACACACACACGGGGACACACACACGTGTGACACACGCGTGACACACGTGTGACACACGCGTTCACCTCTGTCCCCGTGAGCACGGTGATGTCGTGTTCTTGGTAGAATTCAGGAGGACGCAGGCTCATGCACTCCGCTGTGGTGTCCATCATCTAGCACACACACACACACAGACACACAGATTGAGACACACACACAGACACACACACAGACACAGACAGACACAGACACACACACACAGACACACACACATAGACACACACACACACAGACACACACACACAGACACACACACACATAGACACACACACACAGACACACACACACACATAGACACACACACACAGACACACACACACACAGATTCAGACACACAGACACACACAAACGGGTCACAGTAGTAGTAGTAGTTAGTAGTGGTTAGTGCTAGTTAGTGGTAGTTAGTTAGTGGTAGTAATGGTAGTTAGTAGTAGTTAGTGGTAGTTAGTTAGTGCTAGTTAGTGCTAGTTAGTGCTAGTTAGTGCTAGTTAGTGGTAGTTAGTTAGTAGTCGTTAGTTAGTGCTAGTTAGTGCTAGTTAGTGCTAGTTAGTAGTAGTAGTAGTAGTTAGTTAGTGCTAGTTAGTGCTAGTTAGTAGTAGTAGTAGTAGTAGTTAGTTAGTGCTAGTTAGTGCTAGTTAGTAGTGCTAGTTAGTAGTGCTAGTTAGTAGTGCTAGTTAGTGAGGTCACCTTGCTAAGCTTGGGCCTGTCGTAGGGCTGGCTGCGTTCACGAGTGATGAGCGTCACTAGGCCCGTGAAGCCCTCCTGGCGCAGAGTCTCAGCACACACCACGCTAGCAGGGCCTGGGGGGGGGGGCACGGGGGGTGGGTGGGGGGGGGCATGGGGGGTGGGTGGGGGGGGGCGTGGGAGGGGGGCACGGGGGAGGGGCGTGGGGGGGGGCATGGGGGGGCACGGGGGGGGAGGGTGGTAGGGGCGTGGGGGGGGGGCGTGGGGGGGTACAGGGGGGGGGCGTGGGGGGGGGCGTGGGGGGGGAGATGCGTGGGTGAGTTGTTTGGTAGGTGGGTGGGTAGGTGATTGGGTGGGTGAGTGGGTGAGTGGGTGGGTGAGTGGGTGGGTGAGTGGGTGAGTGAGTGGGTGAGTGGGTGGGTGGGTGGGTAGGTGGGTGGGTGGGTAGGTGGGTGGGTAGGTAGGTGGGTGGGTGGGTGGGTAGGTGGGTGGGTGGGTAGGTGGGTGGGGGGGGGGTTGGGTACATGTGTAGGTGCACGCGCGCGCAAAGTACGGTCGGAGCAAACGAGGTGGAGGTGGTTATTGCCGTGAAGGAGCGGGGAGGAGGCCAGAGACGTGTAGGGGGCGATTAAGAACGCAGGCCGCTGATTGGCCGGGAAGTTCTTGTGGTCACTACGTGGCGCCGTGTTGTCTGGAGAAGTAGGGCAGCGATGGAGGAGTGTGACGGAAAAGCTGATAAAGAGACACGGCAGAGTGTGACGGAAAAGCCGATAAAGAGACACGGCAGAGTGTGACGGAAAAGCCAATAAAGAGACACGGCAGAGTGTGACGGAAAAGCCGATAAAGAGACACGGCAGAGTGTGCCGGAAAAGCCGATAAAAAGCGGCAGAGTGTGACGGAAAAGCCGATAAAGAAACACGGCAGAGTGTGACAAAAAAGACGATAAAGAGACACGGCAGAGTGTGACGGAAAAGCTGATAAAGAGACACGGCAGAGTGTGACGGAAAAGCCGATAAAGAGACACGGCAGAGTGTGACGGAAAAGCCAATAAAGAGACACGGCAGAGTGTGACGGAAAAGCCGATAAAGAGACACGGCAGAGTGTGCCGGAAAAGCCGATAAAAAGCGGCAGAGTGTGAAGGAAAAGCCGATAAAGAAACACGGCAGAGTGTGACAAAAAAGACGATAAAGAGACACGGCAGAGTGTGACGGAAAAGCCGATAAAGAGACACGGCAGAGTGTGACGGAAAAGCCGATAAAAAGCGGCAGAATGTGACGGAAAAGCCGATAAAGAAACACGGCAGAGTGTGACAAAAAATACGATAAAGAGACACGGCAGAGTGTGACGGAAAAGCCGATAAAGAGACACGGCAGAGTGTGAGGGAAAAGCTGATAAAGAAACACGGCAGAGTGTGACAAAAAAGACGAAAAAGAGACACGGCAGAGTGTGACGGAAAAGCCGATAAAAAGCGGCAGAGTGTGACGGAAAAGCCGATAAAGAGACACGGCAGAGTGTGACGGAAAAGCCGATAAAGAGACACGGCAGAGTGTGATGGAAAAGCCGATAAAGAGCGTCAGAGTGTGACGGAAAAGCCGATAAAAAGCAGCAGAGTGTGACGGAAAAGCCGATAAAGATCGTCAGAGTGTGACAGAAAAGCCAATAAAGAGCGGCAGAGTGTGACGGAAAAGCCGATAAAGAGACATGGCAGAGTGTGACGGAGAGAGCGGAGTGGAGAGTCGACGGAGTGAGAGACGGGGGGCGAGCGAGGCCGGTGGAATGTGGCGAGCGAGCGGAGAGCGCGGAGGAGGAATGTTGATCGGTGTTAGCTGGAGGAATGTTCTTGGTTCTTTCGGTAAAGTCACGTAGAAGGAAAAATAATAAAACCTGTTCTCCACCTGAAGACGGCTGCTTGCGTTGTGGCCGAAACGTCGTGAGAATTATTTTATTAAGTTTTATTTTCATTATTTTATTATTTCCCTTCTACGTGGTGACTTTACCGAAAGAACCAAGAAGATGAATCCCTGCAGTCACGAAAGCTTTAAATCGAAAAATGGAGAGATGTTGATCGGTGTTAGCTGGAGGGATGTTTATCTGTGTTGGCGAAATAAAGTGAGAGAGAAAAGCAAGAAGCTGTCGTGTCAAGTCGAGCACTAGACATGTGTAGGTGACATCGCGGGATGTCGCTGTGTAGTACTGGCCCTAGAGGGGCAAGGCTGCGTTGGCTGGGTCACGTAGCCCGCATGCCCAGCCACCGCATGCCGAAACTGCTTTTGTTCGGCCGTATCGAGGGGGCTAAACGGGCGCGGCACGGGCTAGAGAAGAGATGGAGTGATGTAGTACAGTAGGACGTGGAGCTGAGTGGACTTGCCGATGACCGGTACCAGCGGTGTCAAGATCGGCCTCTGTGGAGGAGGAGGCTCGTGAAGGACGCTACTGGGCAGTTGGAGGCAGTCGCCCTCCAACAACAACGGGGGGCGGAGGAGCGACGCTCACAACAACGAGCGGAGCGCCGGGTGGATAAAGCACAGCAAGTTGTTACAGTAGGGGGCACAGGTGGTGCATCAGCCAGTCATCTCGGTCATCTCGGTCATCTCGGTCAGTCGACCCGTGGCACCTGCTGGGTCTGCCGTGACCTCCTGCCAGCGGGCGTTCGACACTTCACGTGGCCTCAAGGTGCACATGGCCTGGCACAAGCATCGTGGTGATGTCACCGCCACTTAGTGGCGAATGGCGGTTGTTGTTGTTGAGTGTGTGAGTGGGTGAGTGAGTGAGTGAGTATGTGAGTGAGTGATTGTGTGAGTGTATGAGTGAGTGTGTGAGTGAGTGTGTGAGTGTGTGAGTGAGTGTGTGAGTGAGTGAGTGTGTGAGTGAGTGAGTGTGTGAGTGAGTGTGTGTGTGAGTGAGTGAGTGAGTGAGTGTGTGAGTGAGTGAGTGAGTGTGTGAGTGAGTTTGTGAGTGAGTGTGTGAGTGAGTGAGTGTGTGAGTGTGTGAGTGAGTGTGTGAGTGAGTGAGTGTGTGAGTGAGTGAGTGAGTGTGTGAGTGAGTGTGTGAGTGAGTGAGTGAGTGTGTGAGTGAGTGTGAGTGTGTGAGTGAGTGTGTGAGTGAGTGTGTGAGTGAGTGTGTGAGTGAGTGAGTGTGTGAGTGAGTGAGTGAGTGTGTGAGTGTGTGAGTGAGTGTGTGAGTGAGTGAGTGTGTGTGTGAGTGAGTGTGTGAGTGAGTGAGTGTGTGAGTGAGTGTATGTGTGAGTGTGTGAGTGAGTGTGAGTGTGTGAGTGAGTGTGTGAGTGAGTGTGTGAGTGAGTGAGTGTGTGAGTGTGTGAGTGAGTGAGTGTGTGTGTGTCACCTCCTCCGATGATGAGGATCTGATCTGTGTTGCTTGGCTCATGGCGACACATGGAGCGCACTCGCTTCTGCATCTGCAACTCCTGCAGAAGCAACATCATCATCATCATCATCAGTAGCATCAGCAACATCATCATCAGTAGCAACATCATCATCAGCATCAGTAGCAACATCATCATCAGCATCAGTAGCAACATCAGTAGCATCAGTAGCATCAGCAACAACATCATCATCAGTAGCATCAGTAGCATCATCATCATCAGTAGCATCAACATAATCAGCATCATCATCACCACCACCACCATCACAACCACCATCACCACCATCACCATCACCACCATCACCACCACCATCACCACCACCACCATCACCACCATCACCACCACCATCACCACCATCACCACCACCATCACCACCATCACCACCACCACCATCACCACCATCACCACCATCACCACCATCACCACCATCACCATCACCACCACCACCACCATCACCACCATCACCATCACCACCACCATCACCACCATCACCACCATCACCACCATCACCATCACCACCATCACCACCATCACCACCATCACCACACTTACCTTTTCACTTGCTCGCACAATCACTCGATTTTTCTCAACCTTCACCTGTGTGACACACACAGATACACGCACAGATAAAGACAAAGCTCCCCCAGGTAGCCTCTAGCAGGGCTGTAGGGGCAAGTGCTGTTAGTAGCAGCAGTGTCTATGTACTACACACACCGCACACAGACAAAGCTGCCCCAGGTAGCCTCTAGCAGGGCTGTAGGGGCAAGTGCTGTTAGTAGCAGCAGTGTCTATGTACTACACACACCACACACAGACAAAGCTACCACAGGTAGCCTCTAGCAGGGCTGTAGGGGCAAGTGCTGTTAGTAGCAGCAGTGTCTATGTACTACACACACCACGCACAGACAAAGCTCCCCCAGGTAGCCTCTAGCAGGGCTGTAGGGGCAAGTGCTGTTAGTAGCAGCAGTGTCTATGTACTACACACACCACGCACAGACAAAGCTACCCCAGGTAGCCTCTAGCAGGGCTGTAGGGGCAAGTGCTGTTAGTAGCAGCAGTGTCTATGTACTACACACACCACACACAGACAAAGCTCCCCCAGGTAGCCTCTAGCAGGGCTGTAGGGGCAAGTGCTGTTAGTAGCAGCAGTGTCTATGTACTACACACACCACACACAGACAAAGCTAGCCCAGGTAGCCTCTAGCAGGGCTGTAGGGGCAAGTGCTGTTAGTAGCAGCAGTGTCTATGTACTACACACACCACACACAGACAAAGCTACCACAGGTAGCCTCTAGCAGGGCTGCAGGGGCAAGTGCTGTTAGTAGCAGCAGTGTCTATGTACTACACACACCACATACAGACAAAGCTAGCCCAGGTAGCCTCTAGCAGGGCTGTAGGGGCAAGTGCTGTTAGTAGCAGCAGTGTCTATGTACTACACACACCACATACAGACAAAGCTAGCCCAGGTAGCCTCTAGCAGGGCTGTAGGGGCAAGTGCTGTTAGTAGCAGCAGTGTCTATGTACTACACACACCACACACAGACAAAGCTCCCCCAGGTAGTCTCTAGCAGGGCTGTAGGGGCAAGTGCTGTTAGTAGCAGCAGTGTCTATGTACTACACACACCACACATATTGTGGGTGCAGGCTGAGTGCTCGCCTGGAAGCAGGGCAGGCTGTCCAGGCCTGAGTAGGTGAATGAGTAGGTGAGTAAGTAGGTAAGTAGGTCAGTGAGTGAGTGAGTGAGTAGGTGAATGAGTGGGTGAGTGAGTGAGTGAGTGGGTGAGTAGGTGAGTAGGTGAGTGAGTAGGTGAGTGAGTGAGCGAGTGAGTGAGTGGGTGAGTGAGTGGGTGAGTGAGTGAGTAGGTGAGTGAGTGTGTGAGTGAGTGAGTGAGTAGGTGAGTAGGTGAGTGAGTGAGTGAGTAGGTGAGTAGGTGAGTGAGTGAGTGAGTGGGTGAGTGAGTGGGTGAGTGAGTGAGTGGGTGAGTGTGTGTGTGTGTGCAGGCCGCGTGCTCGCCTGGAAGCAGGGCAGGCTGTCCAGGCCTGAGTAGGTGAGTGAGTAGGTGAATGAGTGGGTGAGTGAGTCGGTAAGTGAATGAGTGGGTGAGTAGGTGAGTAGGTGAGTAGGTGAGTGAGTAGGTGAGTGAGTGAGCGAGTGAGTGAGTGAGTGGGTGAGTGAGTGGGTGAGTGAGTGAGTGCATGAGTAGGTGTGTGAGTGAATGAGTAGGTGAGTGAGTGCATGAGTGAGTAGGTGAGTGAGTGGGTGAGTGTGCAGGCCGCGTGCTCGCCTGGAAGCAGGGCAGGCTGTCCAGGCCTGAGTGAGTGAGTGGGTGAGTGGATGAGTGAGTGGGTGAGTGAGTGAGTAGGTGAGTGAGTGGGTGAATGAGTGAGTGTGTGTGTGTGCAGGCCGCGTGCTCGCCTGGAAGCAGGGCAGGCTGTCCAGGCCTGAGTGAGTGAGTGGGTGAGTGGATGAGTGAGTGGGTGAGTGAGTGAGTAGGTGAGTGAGTGGGTGAGTGAGTGAGTGTGTGTGTGTGCAGGCCGCGTGCTCGCCTGGAAGCAGGGCAGGCTGTCCAGGCCTGAGTGAGTGAGTGGGTGAGTGGATGAGTGAGTGGGTGAGTGAGTGAGTAGGTGAGTGAGTGGGTGAGTGAGTGGGTGAGTGAGTGAGTGTGTGTGTGTGCAGGCCGCGTGCTCGCCTGGAAGCAGGGCAGGCTGTCCAGGCCTGAGTGAGTGAGTGGGTGAGTGGATGAGTGAGTGGGTGAGTGAGTGAGTAGGTGAGTGAGTGGGTGAGTGAGTGAGTGAGTGTGTGTGTGTGCAGGCCGCGTGCTCGCCTGGAAGCAGGGCAGGCTGTCCAGGCCTGAGTGAGTGAGTGGGTGAGTGGATGAGTGAGTGGGTGAGTGAGTGAGTAGGTGAGTGAGTGGGTGAGTGAGTGAGTGTGTGAGTGAGTGAGTAGGTGAGTGAGTGGGTGAGTGAGTGAGTGGGTGAGTGAGTGAGTAGGTGAGTGAGTGGGTGAGTGAGTGGGTGAGTGAGTGAGTGTGTGTGTGTGCAGGCCGCGTGCTCGCCTGGAAGCAGGGCAGGCTGTCCAGGCCTGGGAAGTCTTCGATGTCTCCGCTGCGGACGTCGTAACAGGCGCCGTGCCACGGACAGCGCACACGCTGCCCACACAGCACCCCTGGGGGGACACGGGTCACCTACTCACTCACCTACTCACTCACCTACTAGCCCACTCACTCACCTACTCACTCACTCACTCACCTACTCACTCGCTCACTCACCTACTCACTCGCTCACTCACTCACCTACTCACTCACTCACTCACCTACTCACTCACTCACTCACCTACTCACTCACTCACTCACCTACTCACTCACTCACTCAGCGCACTCGCTGCCCACACAGCACCCCTGGGGGGACACGGGTCACCTACTCACTCACCTACTCACTCACCTACTAGCCCACTCACTCACCTACTCACTCACCTACTCACTCACTCACTCACCTACTCACTCACTCACCTACTCACTCGCTCACTCACTCACCTACTCACTCACCTACTCACTCACTCACTCACCTACTCACTCACCTACTCACTCACTCACCTACTCACTCACTCACCTACTCACTCACTCACCTACTCACTCACTCACTCACCTACTCACTCACTCACCTACTCACTCACCTACTCACTCACCTACTCACTCACTCACCTACTCACTCACTCACCTACTCACTCACTCACCTACTCACTCGCTCACTCACTCACCTACTCACTCACTCACCCACTCACTCACCTACTCACTCACTCACCTACTCACTCACTCACCTACTCACTCGCTCACTCACTCACCTACTCACTCACTCACCCACTCACTCACCTACTCACTCACTCACTCAGCGCACACGCTGCCCACAAAACACCCCTGGGGGGACAGGTCAGTCTGTCACTCACTCACCTATACACTCACCTACTCACCTACTCACTCACCTACTCACTCACTCACCCACTCACCTACTCACCTACTCACTCACCTACTCACTCACTCACCCACTCACCTACTCACTCACCTACTCACTCACTCACCCACTCACCTACTCACTCACTCACCTACTCACTCACTCACCTACTAGCACACTCACTTACCTACTCACTCACCTACTCACTCACTCACCTACTCACTCGCTCACTCACTCACCTACTCACTCACCTACTCACTCACTCACTCACCTACACACTCACTCACTCAGCGCACTCGCTGCCCACACAGCACCCCTGGGGGGACAGGTCAGTCTGTCACTCACCTACTCACTCACTCACCTACTCACTCACCCACTCACTCACCTACTCACCTACTCACTCACCTACTCACTCACCCACCCACTCACCTACTCACTCACCTACTCACTCACTCACCCACTCACCTACTCACTCACTCACCTACTCACTCACTCAGCGCACACGCTGCCCACACAGCACCCCTGGGGGGACAGGTCAGTCTGTCACTCACCTACTCACTCACTCACCTACTCACTCACCCACTCACTCACCTACTCACCTACTCACTCACCTACTCACTCACTCACCCACTCACCTACTCACTCACCTACTCACTCACTCACCCACTCACCTACTCACTCACCTACTCACTCACTCACCCACTCACCTACTCACCCACTCACCTACTCACTCACCTACTCACTCACCTACTCACTCACCTACTCACTCACTCACCCACTCACCTACTCACTCACCTACTCACTCACTCACCCACTCACCTACTCACTCACTCACCTACTCACTCACCTACTCACTCACTCACCTACTCACTCACCTACTAGCACACTCACTTACCTACTCACTCACCTACTCACTCACTCACCTACTCACTCGCTCACTCACTCACCTACTCACTCACTCACTCACCTACTCACTCACTCACCTACTCACTCGCTCACTCACTCACCTACTCACTCACTCACTCACCTACTCACTCACTCACCTACTCACTCGCTCACTCACTCACCCACTCACCTACTCACTCACCTACTCACTCACTCACCCACTCACCTACTCACTCACTCACCTACTCACTCACCTACTAGCACACTCACTTACCTACTCACTCACCTACTCACTCACTCACCTACTCACTCGCTCACTCACTCACCTACTCACTCACCTACTCACTCACTCACTCACCTACACACTCACTCACTCAGCGCACTCGCTGCCCACACAGCACCCCTGGGGGGACAGGTCAGTCTGTCACTCACCTACTCACTCACTCACCTACTCACTCACCCACTCACTCACCTACTCACCTACTCACTCACCTACTCACTCACCCACCCACTCACCTACTCACTCACCTACTCACTCACTCACCCACTCACCTACTCACTCACTCACCTACTCACTCACTCAGCGCACACGCTGCCCACACAGCACCCCTGGGGGGACAGGTCAGTCTGTCACTCACCTACTCACTCACTCACCTACTCACTCACCCACTCACTCACCCACTCACTCACCTACTCACTCACCTACTCACTCACTCACCCACTCACCTACTCACTCACCTACTCACTCACTCACCCACTCACCTACTCACTCACCTACTCACTCACTCACCCACTCACCTACTCACCCACTCACCTACTCACTCACCTACTCACTCACCTACTCACTCACCTACTCACTCACTCACCCACTCACCTACTCACTCACCTACTCACTCACTCACCCACTCACCTACTCACTCACTCACCTACTCACTCACCTACTCACTCACTCACCTACTCACTCACCTACTAGCACACTCACTTACCTACTCACTCACCTACTCACTCACTCACTCACTCACCTACTCACTCACTCACCTACTCACTCACCTACTAGCACACTCACTTACCTACTCACTCACCTACTCACTCGCTCACTCACTCACCTACTCACTCACTCACTCACCTACTCACTCACTCACCTACTCACTCGCTCACTCACTCACCTACTCACTCACTCACTCACCTACTCACTCACTCACCTACTCACTCGCTCACTCACTCACCCACTCACCTACTCACTCACCTACTCACTCACTCACCCACTCACCTACTCACTCACTCACCTACTCACTCACTCACCTACTAGCACACTCACTTACCTACTCACTCACCTACTCACTCACTCACCTACTCACTCGCTCACTCACTCACTCACCTACTCACTCACCTACTCACTCACTCACTCACCTACACACTCACTCACTCAGCGCACTCGCTGCCCACACAGCACCCCTGGGGGGACAGGTCAGTCTGTCACTCACCTACTCACTCACTCACCTACTCACTCACCCACTCACTCACCTACTCACCTACTCACTCACCTACTCACTCACCCACCCACTCACCTACTCACTCACCTACTCACTCACTCACCCACTCACCTACTCACTCACTCACCTACTCACTCACTCAGCGCACACGCTGCCCACACAGCACCCCTGGGGGGACAGGTCAGTCTGTCACTCACCTACTCACTCACTCACCTACTCACTCACCCACTCACTCACCTACTCACCTACTCACTCACCTACTCACTCACTCACCCACTCACCTACTCACTCACCTACTCACTCACTCACCCACTCACCTACTCACTCACCTACTCACTCACTCACCTACTCACCCACTCACCTACTCACTCACCTACTCACTCACCTACTCACTCACCTACTCACTCACTCACCCACTCACTCACCCACTCACCTACTCACTCACCTACTCACTCACTCACCCACTCACCTACTCACTCACTCACCTACTCACTCACCTACTCACTCACTCACCTACTCACTCACCTACTAGCACACTCACTTACCTACTCACTCACCTACTCACTCACTCACCTACTCACTCGCTCACTCACTCACCTACTCACTCACTCACTCACCTACACACTCACTCACTCAGCACACTCGCTGCCCACACAGCACCCCTGGGGGGACACGGGTCACCTACTCACTCACCTAGTCACTCACTCACCTACTCACTCACCTACTCACTCACCTACTCACTCACCTACTAGCCCACTCACTCACCTACTCACTCACCTACTCACTCACTCACTCACCTACTCACTCACTCACTCACCTACTCACTCGCTCACTCACTCACCTACTCACTCACCTAGTCACTCACTCACCTACACACTCACTCACTCAGCGCACTCGATGCCCACACAACACCCCTGGGGGTACACGGGTCACCTACTCACTCACCTAGTCACTCACTCACCTACTCACTCACTCACTTACTCACCTACTAGCCCACTCACTCACCTACTCACTCACTCACCTACTCACTCACTCACCTACTCACTCACTCACTAACCTACCCAATCACTCACTCAGCGCACTCGCTGCCCACACAGCACCCCTGGGGGGGGGGTACAGGTCACCTACTCACTCACTCACTCACCTACTCAACCACTCACTCACTCACTCACCTACTCAACCACTCACTCACTCACCTATACACTCACTCACTCACCTATACATTCACTCACTTATACACTCACTCACTTACCTATACACTCACCTACTCACTCACCCACTCACTCACCTACTCAACTACTCACCTACTCACTCACTCACCCACTCACTCACCTACTCACTCATTCACCTATACACTCACTCACCTACTCACCACTTACTCACCTACTCACTCATTCACTCACTCACTCACCTACTCACTCACCTACTCACTCACTTACCTACTCACTCACTCACTTACCTACTCACTCACCTACTCACTCACTCACCTACTCACTCACCTACTCACTCACTTACCTACTCACTCACTCACCTACCCACTCACTCACCTACTCACTCACTCACCTACTCACTCACTTACCTACTCACTCACTCACTCACCTACTCACTCACTCACCTACTCACTCACTCACCTACTCACTCACCTACTCACTCACTCACCTACTCACTCACTCACCTACTCACTCACTCACCTACTCACTCACTCACCTACTCACTCACTCACCTACTCACTCACTCACCTACTCACTCACCTACTCACTCACTTACCTACTCACTCACTCACTCACTCACTCACCTACCCACTCACTCACCTACCCACTCACTCACCTACTCACTCACTCACCTACTCACTCACTCACCTACTCACTCACTCACCTACTCACTCACTCACCTACTCACTCACTCACCTACTCACTCACTCACCTACTCACTCACTCACCTACTCACTCACTCACCTACTCACTCACTCACCTACTCACTCACTCACTCACCTACTCACTCACTCACCTACTCACTCACTCACCTACTCACTCACTCACCTACTCACTCACTCACCTACTCACTCACTCACCTACTCACTCACTCACCTACTCACTCACTCACTCACCTACTCACTCACTCACCTACTCACTCACTCACCTACTCACTCACTCACCTACTCACTCACTCACCTACTCACTCACTCACCTACTCACTCACTCACCTACTCACTCACTCACCTACTCACTCACTCACCTACTCACTCACTCACCTACTCACTCACTCACCTACTCACTCACCTACTCACTCACTCACCTACTCACTCACTCACCTACTCACTCACTCACCTACTCACTCACTCACCTACTCACTCACTCACCTACTCACTCACTCACCTACTCACCTACTCACTCACTCACCTACTCACTCACTCACCTACTCACTCACTCACTCACTCACCTACTCACTCACTTACCTACTCACCTACTCACTCACTCACCTACTCACTCACTCACCAACTCACTCACTCACTCACTCACCTACTCACTCACTCACCAACTCACTCACTCACTCACCTACTCACTCACTCACCTACTCACTCACTCACCTACTCACTCACCTTATCACTCACTCACTCACTCACCTACTCACTCATCTACTCACTCACTCACCTACTTACTCATTCACTCACTCACTCACTCGCTCACTCACTCACCTACTCATCTACTCACCCACTCATTCACTCACCTACTCATTCACTCATTCACTCACTCACTCGCTCACTCACTCACTCACCTACTCACTCACCCACTCACTCACCTACTCACTCACCTACTCACTCACTCACCTACTCACTCACTCACCTACTCACTCACCTACTCACTCACCTACTCACTCACTCACCTACTCACCTACTCACTCACCTACTCACTCACTCACCTACTCACTCACTCACCTACTCACTCACTCACCTACTCACTCACTCACCTACTCACTCACTCACCTACTCACTCACTGACTCACCTACTAGCCCACTCACTCACCTACTCACTCACTCACTCACCTACTCACTCATTCACTCACTCACCTACTCACTCACTCATTCACTCACTCACTCATTCGCTCACTCACTCACCTACTCACCTACTCACTCACCTACTCACTCACTCACCTACTCACTCACTCACCTACTCACTCACTCACCTACTCACTCACATACTCACCTACTCACTGACCTACTCACCTACTCACTCACTCACTCATCCACTCACTCACCTACTCACCCACCCACTCACTCACTCACTCACCCACTCACTCACCTACTCACTCACTCACCTACTCACCTACCCACCCACTCAATCACTCACTTGCCTACTCACTTACCT
>NW_027621149.1:30000-35000 GCF_964198595.1 Lampetra fluviatilis
CTGAGTGAGTGAGTGACTGAGTGAGCGAGTGAGTGACTGAGCGAGCGAGTGAGCGAGTGACTGAGCGAGCGAGTGACTGAGTGAGTGAGTGACTGAGTGACTGAGCGAGTGAGTGAGTGACTGAGCGAGCGAGTGAGTGAGTGACTGAGCGAGCGAGTGAGTAACTGAGTGAGTGACTGAGTGACTGAGCGAGCGAGTGAGTGACTGAGCGAGTGAGTGAGCGAGTGACTGAGCGAGCGAGTGACTGAGTGAGTGAGTGAGCGAGCGAGCGAGCGATGTGAGCGAGCGAGTGAGTGAGTGACTGAGCGAGTGAACGAGTGACTGAGTGACTGAGTGAGCGAGTGAGTGAGTGAGTGAGCGAGCGAGCAAGTGACTGACTGAGCGAGCGAGCGAGTGAGTGACTGAGTGAGCGAGCGAGCAAGTGACTGACTGAGCGAGCGAGTGAGTGAGCGAGCGACTGAGCGAGCGACTGAGTGAGTGAGCGAGTGAGTGAGTGAGCGACTGAGCGACTGAGCGAGTGACTGAGCGAGCGAGCGACTGAGCGAGTGACTGAGCGAAGCGAGCGACTGAGTGAGTGACTGAGCGAGCGAGTGAGTAACTGAGTGAGTGACTGAGTGACTGAGCGAGCGAGTGAGTGACTGAGCGAGTGAGTGAGCGAGTGACTGAGCGAGCGAGTGACTGAGTGAGTGAGCGAGCGAGCGAGCGAGTGAGCGAGCGAGTGAGTGAGTGACTGAGCGAGTGAACGAGTGACTGAGTGACTGAGTGAGCGAGTGAGTGAGTGAGTGAGCGAGCGAGCAAGTGACTGACTGAGCGAGCGAGCGAGTGAGTGACTGAGTGAGCGAGCGAGCAAGTGACTGACTGAGCGAGCGAGTGAGTGAGCGAGCGACTGAGCGAGCGACTGAGTGAGTGAGCGAGTGAGTGAGTGAGCGACTGAGCGACTGAGCGAGTGACTGAGCGAGCGAGTGACTGAGCGAGTGACTGAGCGAGCGACTGAGTGAGTGACTGAGCGAGCGAGTGAGTGACTGAGCGAGTGAGTGAGTCTCACTGTCCGTCTTCCATGTCCCCCACGTCACACACAGCGGCCTGCACCAAGTGAGTGACTGAGTGAGTGAGTGACTGAGTGACTGAGTGAGTGAGTGAGTGACTGAGTGAGTGACTGAGTGAGTGAGTGACTGAGTGACTGAGTGAGTGAGTGACTGAGTGAGTGAGTGACTGAGTGACTGAGTGAGTGAGTGACTGAGCGAGTGAGTGACTGAGTGACTGAGTGAGTGAGTGACTGAGCGAGTGAGTGACTGAGCGAGTGAGTGACTGAGTGAGTGAGCGAGCGAGTGAGCGACTGAGTGAGTGAGTGAGCGAGCGAGCGAGCGACTGAGTGAGCGACTGAGTGACTGAGTGAGTGAGTGACTGAGTGACTGAGCGAGTGAGTGACTGAGCGAGTGAGCGAGTGACTGAGTGAGCGAGTGACTGAGTGAGTGAGCGAGCGAGCGACTGGGTGAGCGACTGAGCGACTGAGCGAGTGAGTGACTGAGTGAGTGACTGAGTGAGTGACTGAGCGAGTGTGCGAGTGAGTGACTGAGCGAGTGAGCGAGTGAGTGACTGAGCGAGTGAGCGAGCGAGCGACTGGGTGAGCGACTGAGCGACTGAGCGAGTGAGTGACTGAGTGAGTGAGCGAGCGAAGTGAGCGACTGAGTGAGTGAGTGAGCGAGCGAGCGACTGAGTGAGCGACTGAGTGACTGAGTGAGTGAGTGACTGAGCGAGTGAGTGACTGAGCGAGTGAGCGAGTGACTGAGTGACTGAGTGACTGAGCGAGTGAGCGACTGAGTGACTGAGTGAGCGAGCGAGTGAGTGAGCGAGTGAGTGAGTCTCACTGTCCGTCTTCCATGTCGCCCACGTCACACACAGCGGCCTGCACCAAGTGAGTGACTGAGTGAGTGACTGAGTGAGTGAGTGAGTTAGTGAGTGACTGAGTGACTGAGTGACTGAGTGACTGAGTGACTGAGCGAGTGAGTGACTGAGCGAGTGAGCGAGTGACTGAGTGAGTGAGTGACTGAGTGAGTGAGTGAGCGAGCGAGCGACTGAGTGAGCGACTGAGTGAGTGAGTGAGTTAGTGAGTGACTGAGTGAGTGAGTGACTGAGTGACTGAGTGACTGAGTGACTGAGCGAGTGAGTGACTGAGCGAGTGAGCGAGTGACTGAGTGAGTGAGTGACTGAGTGAGTGAGCGAGCGAGCGACTGAGTGAGCGACTGAGCGAAGTGAGCGACTGAGTGAGTGAGTGAGCGAGCGAGGTGAGCGACTGAGCGAGTGACTGAGCGAGCGAGTGACTGAGCGAGTGACTGAGTGACTGAGTGACTGAGCGAGTGAGCGACTGAGTGAGTGAGTGAGCGAGCGAGTGAGCGACTGAGCGAGTGACTGAGCGAGCGAGCGACTGAGCGAGTGACTGAGTGACTGAGTGACTGAGCGAGTGAGCGACTGAGTGAGTGAGTGAGCGAGCGAGTGAGCGACTGAGCGAGTGACTGAGCGAGCGAGTGACTGAGCGAGTGACTGAGTGACTGAGTGACTGAGCGAGTGAGCGACTGAGTGAGTGAGTGAGCGAGCGAGTGAGCGACTGAGCGAGTGACTGAGCGAGCGAGCGACTGAGCGAGTGACTGAGTGAGCGAGTGACTGAGCGAGCGAGCGACTGAGCGAGTGAGTGAGTGAGCGAGTGAGTGCGAGTCTCACTGTCCATCTTCCATGTCTCCCACGTCACACACAGCGGCCTGCACCAAGTCTCCGGGCTCTTCCAGCGGGCCCCCCCCCACCCCCCCCACCCCCCCCACCCCCACCACCCCCCCCACCCCCCACGGAGCCGGCCTTGCCATTGGACACGGGCGGGGTCTGAGGGGGGGGGGGCAGCCCCGCCCCCCTCTGCCCCCCCCCGAGGGGGGGCACGGGTGGTGGAGGGCGTCGTGGTCGAGTCACCCACACACAGCGCTGGGGCGGGGGGGGGGGAGAGATGGTTAGTCACTCACACACTGACTTAGTCACCCACTCACTCGCTCGCTCACTCACACACTGACTCACTCACTCACACACTGACACACACACTCACTGACTTAGTCACCCACTCACTCACTCACACACTCGCTCACTCCACTCACACACTCACTCACTCACACACTCAGTCACACACAGTGAGTGAGTGGGTGAGTGAGTGGGTGAGTGAGCGAGTGGGTGAGTGAGTGAGTGAGTGGGTGAGTGAGTGGGTGAGTGAGTGAGTGAGTGGGTGAGTGAGTGGGTGAGTGAGTGGGTGAGTGAGCGAGTGGGTGAGTGAGTGAGTGAGCGAGCGAGCAGGTGAGTGAGTGAGTGAGCGAGTGGGTGAGCGAGCTAGTGAGTGAGTGAGTGGGTGAGTGAGTGAGCGAGTGGGTGAGCGAGTGAGCGAGTGGGTGAGTGAGTGAGTGGGTGAGCGAGCGAGTGAGTGAGCGAGCGGGTGAGTGAGTGAGCGAGTGGGTGAGCGAGCGAGTGAGTGAGCGAGCGGGTGAGTGAGTGAGCGAGTGGGTGAGTGAGTGAGTGAGTGAGTGAGTGAGTGGGTGAGTGAGTGGGTGAGTGGGTGAGTGAGTGAGCGAGTGGGTGAGTGAGTGAGTGAGTGGGTGAGCGAGCGAGTGAGTGAGCGAGCGGGTGAGTGAGTGAGCGAGTGGGTGAGCGAGCGAGTGAGTGGGTGAGTGAGTGGGTGAGTGAGTGAGTGAGTGAGTGGGTGAGTGAGTGAGTGAGTGGGTGAGTGAGTGGGTGAGTGAGTGAGTGGGTGAGTGAGTGAGCGAGTGGGTGAGTGAGTGAGTGGGTGAGCGAGCGAGTGAGTGAGCGAGCGGGTGAGTGAGTGAGTGAGTGAGTGAGTGGGTGAGCGAGTGGGTGAGTGAGTGAGTGGGTGAGTGGGTGAGTGAGTGAGTGAGTGGGTGAGTGAGTGAGTGGGTGAGTGAGTGAGCGAGTGGGTGAGTGAGTGAGTGAGTGGGTGAGCGAGTGGGTGAGCGAGCGGGTGAGTGAGTGAGCGAGTGGGTGAGCGAGTGAGTGAGCGAGCGGGTGAGTGAGTGAGCGAGTGGGTGAGTGAGTGTGTGAGTGAGTGGGTGAGTGAGTGAGTGAGTGAGTGAGTGAGCGAGTGGGTGAGCGAGTGAGTGGGTGAGCGAGCGAGTGAGTGAGTGAGTGAGTGAGCGAGTGGGTGAGCGAGTGGGTGAGTGAGTGGGTGAGTAAGTGAGTGGGTGAGTGAGTGAGCGAGTGGGTGAGCGAGCGAGTGAGTGAGCGAGCGGGTGAGTGAGTGAGCGAGTGGGTGAGTGAGTGGGTGAGTGAGTGGGTGAGTGAGTGGGTGAGTGAGTGAGTGAGTGAGCGAGTGGGTGAGCGAGTGAGTGGGTGAGCGAGCGAGTGAGTGAGTGGGTGAGTGAGTGGGTGGGTGAGCGAGCGAGTGAGTGAGTGAGTGAGTGAGTGAGTGAGTGAGCGAGTGGGTGAGCGAGTGGGTGAGTGGGTGAGTAAGTGAGTGGGTGAGCGAGCGAGTGAGTGAGCGAGCGGGTGAGTGAGTGAGTGGGTGAGTGAGTGGGTGAGTGAGTGAGCGAGTGGGTGAGTGAGTGAGTGAGTGGGTGAGTGAGTGGGTGAGTGAGCGAGTGGGTGAGTGAGTGAGTGAGTGAGTGAGTGAGTGGGTGAGTGAGTGGGTGAGTGAGTGAGTGGGTGAGTGAGTGGGTGAGTGAGTGAGTAAGGTGAGTGAGTGAGCGAGTGGGTGAGCGAGCGAGTGAGTGAGTGAGTGAGTGAGTGAGTGAGTGAGTGAGTGAGCGAGCGGGTGAGTGAGTGGGTGAGCGAGCGGGTGAGTGAGTGAGTGAGCGAGTGGGTGAGCAAGCGAGTGAGTGAGCGAGTGGGTGAGTGAGTGAGTGAGTGGGTGAGTGAGTGGGTGAGCGAGCGAGCGAGTGAGTGAGCGAGCGGGTGAGTGAGTGAGTGAGTGAGCGAGTGGGTGAGCGAGTGAGTGGGTGAGCGGGTGAGTGAGTGAG
>NW_027621149.1:40000-55722 GCF_964198595.1 Lampetra fluviatilis
TCTCAGAGATCAACACTGAACCCTGTGGGAGCCTCAGTCTGGCTCTGTGAGTCTCAGTGATCAACACTGAACCCTGTGGGAGCCTCAGTCTGGCTCTGTGAGTCTCAGTGATCAACACTGAACCCTGTGGGAGCCTCAGTCTGGCTGTGTGAGTCTCAGCGATTCACACTGAACCCTGTGGGAGCCTCAGTCTGGCTCTGTGAGTCTCAGTGATGAACACTGAACCCTGTGGGAGCCTCAGTCTGGCTCTGTGAGCCTCAGTGATCAACACTGAACCCTGTGGGAGCCTCAGTCTGGCTCTGTGAGCCTCAGTGATTAACACTGAACCCTGTGGGAGCCTCAGTCTGGCTCTGTGAGTCTCAGAGATCAACACTGAACCCTGTGGGAGCCTCAGTCTGGCTCTGTGAGCCTCAGTGATCAACACTGAACCCTGTGGGAGCCTCAGTCTGGCTCTGTGAGCCTCAGTGATTAACACTGAACCCTGTGGGAGCCTCAGTCTGGCTCAGTGAGCCTCAGTGATCAACACTGAACCCTGTGGGAGCCTCAGTCTGGCTCTGTGAGCCTCAGTGATTAACACTGAACCCTGTGGGAGCCTCAGTCTGGCTCTGTGAGTCTCAGAGATCAACACTGAACCCTGTGGGAGCCTCAGTCTGGCTCTGTGAGTCTCAGTGATCAACACTGAACCCTGTGGGAGCCTCAGTCTGGCTCTGTGAGTCTCAGTGATCAACACTGAACCCTGTGGGAGCCTCAGTCTGGCTCTGTGAGTCTCAGCGATTCACACTGAACCCTGTGGGAGCCTCAGTCTGGCTCTGTGAGTCTCAGTGATGAACACTGAACCCTGTGGGAGCCTCAGTCTGGCTCTGTGAGCCTCAGTGATCAACACTGAACCCTGTGGGAGCCTCAGTCTGACTCTGTGAGCCTCAGTGATTAACACTGAACCCTGTGGGAGCCTCAGTCTGGCTCTGTGAGTCTCAGAGATCAACACTGAACCCTGTGGGAGCCTCAGTCTGGCTCTGTGAGCCTCAGTGATCAACACTGAACCCTGTGGGAGCCTCAGTCTGGCTCTGTGAGCCTCAGTGATTAACACTGAACCCTGTGGGAGCCTCAGTCTGGCTCAGTGAGCCTCAGTGATCAACACTGAACCCTGTGGGAGCCTCAGTCTGGCTCTGTGAGCCTCAGTGATTAACACTGAACCCTGTGGGAGCCTCAGTCTGGCTCTGTGAGTCTCAGAGATCAACACTGAACCCTGTGGGAGCCTCAGTCTGGCTCTGTGAGTCTCAGTGATCAACACTGAACCCTGTGGGAGCCTCAGTCTGGCTCTGTGAGTCTCAGTGATCAACACTGAACCCTGTGGGAGCCTCAGTCTGGCTCTGTGAGTCTCAGCGATTCACACTGAACCCTGTGGGAGCCTCAGTCTGGCTCTGTGAGCCTCAGTGATCAACACTGAACCCTGTGGGAGCCTCAGTCTGGCTCTGTGAGCCTCAGTGATTAACACTGAACCCTGTGGGAGCCTCAGTCTGGCTCTGTGAGTCTCAGAGATCAACACTGAACCCTGTGGGAGCCTCAGTCTGGCTCTGTGAGCCTCAGTGATCAACACTGAACCCTGTGGGAGCCTCAGTCTGGCTCTGTGAGCCTCAGTGATTAACACTGAACCCTGTGGGAGCCTCAGTCTGGCTCAGTGAGCCTCAGTGATCAACACTGAACCCTGTGGGAGCCTCAGTCTGGCTCTGTGAGCCTCAGTGATTAACACTGAACCCTGTGGGAGCCTCAGTCTGGCTCTGTGAGTCTCAGAGATCAACACTGAACCCTGTGGGAGCCTCAGTCTGGCTCTGTGAGTCTCAGTGATCAACACTGAACCCTGTGGGAGCCTCAGTCTGGCTCTGTGAGTCTCAGTGATCAACACTGAACCCTGTGGGAGCCTCAGTCTGGCTCTGTGAGTCTCAGCGATTCACACTGAACCCTGTGGGAGCCTCAGTCTGGCTCTGTGAGTCTCAGTGATGAACACTGAACCCTGTGGGAGCCTCAGTCTGGCTCTGTGAGCCTCAGTGATCAACACTGAACCCTGTGGGAGCCTCAGTCTGACTCTGTGAGCCTCAGTGATTAACACTGAACCCTGTGGGAGCCTCAGTCTGGCTCTGTGAGTCTCAGAGATCAACACTGAACCCTGTGGGAGCCTCAGTCTGGCTCTGTGAGCCTCAGTGATCAACACTGAACCCTGTGGGAGCCTCAGTCTGGCTCTGTGAGCCTCAGTGATTAACACTGAACCCTGTGGGAGCCTCAGTCTGGCTCAGTGAGCCTCAGTGATCAACACTGAACCCTGTGGGAGCCTCAGTCTGGCTCTGTGAGCCTCAGTGATTAACACTGAACCCTGTGGGAGCCTCAGTCTGGCTCTGTGAGTCTCAGAGATCAACACTGAACCCTGTGGGAGCCTCAGTCTGGCTCTGTGAGTCTCAGTGATCAACACTGAACCCTGTGGGAGCCTCAGTCTGGCTCTGTGAGTCTCAGTGATCAACACTGAACCCTGTGGGAGCCTCAGTCTGGCTCTGTGAGTCTCAGCGATTCACACTGAACCCTGTGGGAGCCTCAGTCTGGCTCTGTGAGCCTCAGTGATTCACACATTAGTTAGTGACATGACGTCACTAACTAGTTAGTGTCATGACGTCACTAACTAGTTAGTGACGTCACGCTAGTTAGTGACATGACGTCATCCTCACCGAGCAATCGGGGCAGGCGTAGAAGCCGGGCGACCAACATGCGGTGGTGGTGGATGTTGTTGATGTTGTTGATGTTGTTGATGTTGTTGTTGTTGATGTTGTGGTGATGAGGAGGTGGTGGTTGCTGGTGGAAGCAAGAAGATCACCTCATCACTCATCCCACCACTCATCCCACCACTCACCTCACCACTCACCACTCACCTCATCACTCACCACTCACCTCACCACTCACCTCACGACTCACCTCACCACTCATCCCACCACTCACCCCACTCACCACTCACCCCACTCACCACTCACCCCACTCACTCACCACTCACCACTCACCCCACTCACTCACCACTCACCTCACCACTCACTCACCACTCACCTCACCACTCACCCCACTCACTCACCACTCACCTCACCACTCACCCCTCACCTCACCACTCACCCCACCACTCACCCCACTCACTCACCACTCACCTCACCACTCACCCCTCAGCCCACCACTCACCCCACCACTCACCCCACTCACTCACCACTCACCACTCACCACTCACCTCACCACTCACCCCTCAGCCCACCACTCACCCCACCACTCACCCCACTCACTCACCACTCACCACTCACCACTCACCTCACCACTCATCCCACCACTCATCCCACCACTCATCCCACCACTCATCCTACCACTCACTCACCACTCACCCCATCACTCACCACTCACCTCACCACTCATCCCACCACTCACCTCACCACTCACCTCACCACTCATCCCACCACTCACCTCTCACCACTCACCCCATCACTCATCCCACCACTCACCACTTACCTCACCACTCACCTCACCACTCACCACTTACCTCACCACTCATCTCACCACTCACCCGACACCTCACCACTCATCTCACCACTCACCCGACCCCTCACCACTCATCCCACCACTCACTCACCACTCACTCACCACTCACTCACCACTCACACCACTCACACCACTCACTCACCACTCACCACTCACTCACCACTCACCACACTCACTCGTCACTCACCACACTCACCACTCACCACTCATCCCACCACTCACCCCTCACCACTCACCTCACCACTCACCCCACCACTCACTCACCACTCACTCACCACTCGCCACACTCACCACTCATCCCACCACTCACCCCTCACCACTCACCTCACCACTCATCCCACCACTCACCTCACCCCACCCCTCACCACTCACATCACCACTCACCACTCACCTCAACCCCTCACCACTCACCTCACTACTCACCTCACCCCTCACCACTCACTCACCATTCACCACTCACCACTCATCTCACCACTCACATCACCACTCACCCGACCCCTCACCACTCATCCCACCACTCACTCACCACTCACATCACCACTCACCCGACCCCTCACCACTCATCCCACCACTCACTCACCACTCACTCACCACTCACCACTCACCCCACTCACTCACCACTCACCTCACCACTCACCCCACCACTCACTCACCACTCACCACTCACCCCACTCACTCACCACTCACCTCACCACTCACCACTCACCCCACTCACTCACCACTCACCTCACCACTCACCCCACCACTCACTCACCACTCACCACTCACCCCACTCACTCACCACTCACCTCACCACTCACCTCACCACTCACCCCACCACTCACCACTCACCCCACTCACTCACCCCACTCACCACTCACCCCACTCACCCCACTCACTCACCACTCACCTCAACCCCTCACCACTTACCTCACCACTCACCACACTCACCCCACTCACTCACCACTCACCTCACCACTCACCCCACCACTCACCACTCACACCACTCACTCACCAATCACCCCACTCACTCACCACTCACCTCACCACTCACCTCACCACTCACCTCACCACTCACCACTCACCCCACTCACTCACCACTCACCAATCACCCCACTCACTCACCACTCACTCACCACTCACTTCACCACTCACCACTCACCCCACTCACTCACCACTCACCCCACCACTCACTCACCACTCACCTCACCACTCACCACTCACCCCACTCACTCACCACTCACCTCACCACTCACCCCACCACTCACTCACCACTCACCACTCACCCCACTCACTCACCACTCACCTCACCACTCACCCCACCACTCACTCACCACTCACCCCACTCACTCACCACTCACCTCACCACTCACCCCACCACTCACTCACCACTCACCCCACTCACTCACCACTCACCTCAACCCCTCATCCCACCACTCACCACTCACCTCACCACTCACCCCACCACTCACCACTCACCTCACCACTCACCTCACCACTCACCCACAACTCACCACTCACCTCACCACTCACCCCACCACTCACCACTCACCCCCCACCACTCACCCTCCACCACTCACCACTCACCCCACCACTCACCACTCACCTCACCACTCACCCCACGACTCACCACTCACACCACTCACTCGTCACTCACCACACTCACCACTCACCCCACCACTCACCACTCTCCTCACCACTCACCTCACCACTCACCACACTCACCTCACCACTCATCCCACCACTCACCCCACTCACCACTCACCCCACTCACTCACCACTCACCCCACTCACTCACCACTCAGCCACTCACCTCACCACTCACCCCACTCACCACTCACCCCACTCACTCACCACTCACCACTCACCTCACCACTCACCACTCACACCACTCACCCAACTCACCCCACTCACTCACCACTCACCCCATCACTCACCACTCTCCTCACCATTCACCCTCACCACTCTCCCTCACCACTCACCAGTCACGCTCACCACTCACCCTCACTACTCACCACTCACCCTCAACACTCACCCTCACCTCTCACCACTCACCCTGACCACTCACCACTCATCCTCACCAATCACACCCTCAACAATCACCACTCACCCTCACCACTCAAGCTCAACACTCACCCTCACCACTCATGCTCACCACTAACCCTCACCACTCACCCTCACCACTCACTAATCACCTCTCACAACCGTCACTCACCCTCACCACTCACTCTTACCACTCACCCTCATCACTCACCCTCACCACTCACCCTCACAACAACCACTCACCCTCACTACTCATCCTCACCAATCGCACCCTCACCAATCACCACTCACCCTCATTGCTCACCCTCACCGCTCACCACTCAACCTCACCCTCACCACTCACGCTCACCCTCACCACTCACCTCTCACTAATCACCACTCACAACTGCCACTCACCCTCCCCACTCACCCTCACCACTCACCTCACCACTCACCCCACTCACCACTCACCCCACTCACTCACCACTCACCACTCACCTCACCACTCACCCTCACCACTCACCTCACCACTCACCCCACTCACCACTCACCCCACTCACTCACCACTCACCACTCACCTCACCACTCACCACTCACACCACTCACCCGACTCACCCCACTCACTCACCACTCACCCCATCACTCACCACTCTCCTCACCACTCACCACACTCACCACTCACCCCACTCACTCACACACTCACTCACCACTCACCACACTCACCACTCACCTCACCACTCACTCACCACTCACCCCACTCACTCACCACTCACCCCACTCACTCACCACTCAGCCACTCACCTCACCACTCACCCCATTCACCACTCACCCCACTCACTCACCACTCACCTCACCACTCACCACTCACACCACTCACCCGACTCACCCCACTCACAAACCACTCACCCCATCACTCACCACTCTCCTCACCACTCACCACACTCACCACTCACCTCACCACTCACTCACCACTCACTCACCACTCACCACACTCACCACTCACACCACTCACTCGTCACTCACCACACTCACCACTCACCCCACTCACTCACCACTCACCACTCACACCACTCACCCCACCACTCACCACTCACCCCACCACTCACCACTCTCCTCACCACTCACCACACTCACCACTCACCCCACTCACTCACACACTCACTCACCACTCACCACACTCACCACTCACCCCACTCACTCACCACTCACCACACTCACCACTCACCTCACCACTCACTCACCACTCACTCACCACTCACCACACTCACCACTCACACCACTCACTCGTCACTCACCACACTCACCACTCACCCCACTCACTCACCACTCACACCACTCACCCCACCACTCACCACTCACCCCACCACTCACCACTCTCCTCACCACTCATCCCACCACTCACCTCGTCACTCACCCCACCACTCAGCCACTCACTCACACACTCACTCAGTCACCTACTCACTCACCCATACACTCACTCACCACTCACCTCACCACTCACCCCACCCCTCACCACACTCACCACTCACCCCCCACCCCACTCACTCACCACTCACACTCACCACTCACCTCACCACTCACACCACTCACTCGTCACTCACCACACTCACCACTCACCACTCACCCCACTCACCACTCACCACTCACACCACACTCACCACCTCTCACCACTCTCCTCACCACTCATCCCACCACTCACCTCGTCACTCGCCACTCACACCACTCACCCCACTCACTCACCACTCACCTAACCCCTCACCACTCTCCTCACCACTCATCCCACCACTCATCCCACCACTCACCCCACCCCTCACCACACTCACCACTCACCCCACTCACTCACCACTCACCACTCACTCGTCACTCACCACTCACCCCACTCACTCACCACTCACCCCACTCACTCACCACTCACCACACTCTCTCGTCACTCACCACACTCACCACACTCACTCGTCACTCACCACACTCACCACACTCACCACTCACCACCACTCACCACTCTCCTCACCACTCACCTCACCACTCACCCCACCCCTCACCACACTCACCACTCACCACCACTCACCACTCTCCTCACCACTCACCCCACTCAACACTCACCACACTCACACCACTCACCCCACCCCTCACCACACTCACCACTCACCACTCTCCTCACCACTCATCCCACCACTCACCCCACCCCTCATCACACTCACCACTCTCCTCACCACTCACCACTCTCCTCACCACTCACCTCACCACTCACCCCACCCCTCACCACACTCACCACTCACCCCACTCACTCACCACTCACCACACTCACTCGTCACTCACCACTCACTCGTCACTCACCACACTCACCACTCACCCCACTCACTCACACACTCACTCACCACTCACCACACTCACCACTCACCCCACTCACTCACCACTCACCACACTCACCACTCACCTCACCACTCACACCACTCACTCGTCACTCACCACACTCACCACTCACCACCACTCACCACTCTCTTCACCACTCACCTCACCACTCACCCCACCCCTCACCACACTCACCACTCACCACCACTCACCACTCTCCTCACCACTCACCCCACTCAACACTCACCACACTCACCACTCACACAACTCACCCCACCCCTCACCACCACTCACCACTCTCCTCACCACTCATCCCACCACTCACCCCACCCCTCATCACACTCACCACTCTCCTCACCACTCACCACTCTCCTCACCACTCACCTCACCACTCACCCCACCCCTCACCACACTCACCACTCACCCCACTCACTCACCACTCACCACACTCACTCGTCACTCACCACACTCACCACTCACCACACTCACTCGTCACTCACCACACTCACCACACTCACCACTCACCTCACCACTCACCCCACTCACCACTCACCACACTCACCACTCACACCACTCACCCCACCCCTCACCCCACCCCTCACCACTCACCCCACCTCTCACCACTCTCCTCACCACTCATCCCACCACTCACCTCGTCACTCACCACTCACACCACTCACCCCACCCCTCACCACACTCACCACTCACCCCACCCCTCACCACACTCACCACTCACCCCACCCCTCACCACACTCACCACTCACCCCACCCCTCACCACACTCACCACTCACACTCACCACACTCACCACTCACCTCACCACTCACCACTCACACCACTCACTCGTCACTCACCACACTCACCACTCACCCCACTCATTCACCACTCACCACTCACCCCACCACTCACCACTCTCCTCACCACTCATCCCACCACTCACCTCGTCACTCACCCCACCACTCAGCTACTCACTCACACACTCACTCAGTCACCTCACCACTCACCCATACACTCACTCACCACTCACCTCACCACTCACCCCACCCCTCACCACACTCACCACTCACCTCACCACTCACCCCACCCCTCACCACACTCACCACTCACCTCACCACTCACCCCACCCCTCACCACACCCCTCACCACACTCACCACTCACCCCCCACCCCACTCACTCACCACTCACACTCACCACTCACCTCACCACTCACACTCACCACTCACCACTCACACCACACTCACCACCTCTCACCACTCTCCTCACCACTCATCCCACCACTCACCTCGTCACTCACCACTCACCCCACTCACTCACCACTCACCACTCACACCACTCACACCACTCACCCCACTCACTCACCACTCACCTAACCCCTCACCACTCCTCACCACTCACCTCACCACTCACCTCACCACTCACCCCACCCGTCACCGCACTCACCACTCACCCCACTCACTCACCACTCACTCGTCACTCACCACACTCACCACTCACCACTCACTCGTCACTCACCACTCACTCGTCACTCACCACACTCACCACTCACCACTCACTCGTCACTCACCACACTCACCACTCACCACACTCACCACTCACCACTCACTCGTCACTCACCACACTCACCACTCACCACTCACTCGTCACTCACCACACTCACCACTCACCACACTCACTCGTCACTCACCACACTCACCACTCACCACTCTCCTCACCACTCACCTCACCACTCACCACTCACACCACTCACCCCACCCCTCACCCCACCCCTCACCACTCACCACCACTCACCACTCTCCTCACCACTCATCCCACCACTCACCACCACTCACCACTCTCCTCACCACTCATCCCACCACTCACCTCGTCACTCACCACTCACCCCACTCACTCACACCACTCACTCGTCACTCACCACACTCACCACTCACCCCCCCCTCACCACTCACCCCACCACTCACCACTCTCCTCACCACTCATCCCACCACTCACCACCACTCACCACTCTCCTCACCACTCATCCCACCACTCACCTCGTCACTCACCACTCACCCCACTCACTCACACCACTCACTCGTCACTCACCCCACCCCTCACCACTCACCCCACCACTCACCACTCTCCTCACCACTCACCCCACCACTCACCACTCTCCTCACCACTCATCCCACCACCACTCACCCCACCCCTCACCACACTCACCCCTCACCACTCACCACCACTCACCACTCTCCTCACCACTCATCCCACCACTCACCACCACTCACCACTCTCCTCACCACTCACCTCACCACTCACACCACTCACCCCACCACTCACCACTCTCCTCACCACTCACCCCACCACTCACCCCACCACTCACCACTCTCCTCACCACTCATCCCACCACTCACCTCGTCACTCACCACTCACCCCACCACTCACCACTCTCCTCACCACTCATCCCACCACTCACCTCGTCACTCACCACTCACCCCACTCACTCACACCACTCACTCGTCACTCACCACTCACCCCACCCCTCACCACTCACCCCACCACTCACCACTCTCCTCACCACTCACCCTACCACTCACCACTCTCCTCACCACTCATCCCACCACCACTCACCCCACCCCTCACCACACTCACCCCTCACCACTCACCACCACTCACCACTCTCCTCACCACTCATCCCACCACTCACCACCACTCACCACTCTCCTCACCACTCACCTCACCACTCACACCACTCACCCCACCACTCACCACTCTCCTCACCACTCACCCCACTACTCACCCCACCACTCACCACTCTCCTCACCACTCATCCCACCACTCACCTCGTCACTCACCACTCACCCCACCCCTCACCACTCTCCTCACCACTCATCCCACCACTCACCTCGTCACTCACCACTCACCCCACTCACTCACACCACTCACTCGTCACTCACCACTCACCCCACCCCTCACCACTCACCCCACCACTCACCACTCTCCTCACCACTCATCCCACCACTCACCACTCTCCTCACCACTCACCCCACCCCTCACCACTCACCCCACCACTCACCACTCTCCTCACCACTCATCCCACCACTCACCTCGTCACTCACCACTCACCCCACTCACTCACACCACTCACTCGTCACTCACCACACTCACCACTCACCCCACCCCTCACCACTCACCCCACCACTCACCACTCTCCTCACCACTCATCCCACCACTCACCACCACTCACCACTCTCCTCACCACTCATCCCACCACTCACCTCGTCACTCACCACTCACCCCACTCACTCACACCACTCACTCGTCACTCACCACTCACCCCACCCCTCACCACTCACCACCACTCACCACTCTCCTCACCACTCATCCCACCACTCACCTCGTCACTCACCACTCACCCCACTCACTCACACCACTCACCACTCACCCCACCACTCACCCCACCACTCACCACTCTCCTCACCACTCATCCCACCACCACTCACCACTCTCCTCACCACTCATCCCACCACTCACCTCGTCACCTCTCTTTCCTCTCTAAGAGCGCCGCCGCTGCCTCGACATTTTTAAAACTCCTCGGAGGTGACGTCATCACGCACACGCGTTGCCCCGCCCCCTCATTGCCGTGACGTCATCACGCACAAGCGTCGCCCCGCCCTCCCTCATTGCGCTGACGTCACCGCGTACCAACCGGCCCCGTCCTAATCGCGGTGACGTCATCACGCACTGACATTCCTTCACTCATCCCATTGCGGTGACGTCACCGCGTAATGACCCCCGCCCCCGTACCAATCGCCATTACGTCATCGCGCACGGTTGCGCAACGGCGCGGTGACGTCATCGCGCTGGTATGTTTATTTCCGTGACGTCAGCGCGCACGCGTTGATTTCGAAACGGAATGACGTCATCACGCAAATCCCCCTGGCCCCACCCCGCGTTAAATGAACACGTGGGGTGTTGCCACGGCAACGAATGCGGGGGGGCGGAGAGTTGAGCGAGGGGGAGGGTGTGCGTGATGACGTCATGACGCACCCGCGTGCAACGTGACGGGCGAGAAGAGGTGTGCGTGATGACGTCATCACGCTACGTAACGCGGTGACGTCACCGCAGGCGATTGCGCAATTTTCTGCGGCTTCGGAGTCGACTCCCCGTGGGTATCGATTCCTTTGGTTCGATTCTCGGAGTCGTAGAGGAGCTGTGGGACAGCGGTGAGGGCGCTGGGCGAGTTCAGTTTCCCCGCTCAGCGGGCAACATCAGCGGCAGCGAATATCCCCCCCTAGGTCCACTCGGCATTGAATGATTACTCAGTCACTCACTCAGTCAGTCAGTCAGTCGCTCAGTCACTCAATCAGTCACTCAGTCAGTCAGTCACTCACTCAGTCACTCACTCAGTCAGTCAGTCACTCACTCAGTCACTCAGTCACTGACTCAGTCACCCACTCACTCAGTCACTCACTCAGTCACTCACTCACTCAGTCACTAACTCAGTCACTCAGTCACTCACTCAGTCACTCACTCAATCAGTCACTCACTCACTCAGTCACTAACTCAGTCACTCAGTCAGTCACTCACTCACCCACTCACTCAGTCACTCACTCAGTCACTCACTCACTCAGTCACTAACTCAGTCACTCACTCAGTCACTCACTCAATCAGTCACTCAGTCACTCACTCAGTCACTAACTCAGTCACTCAGTCACTCACTCAGTCACTAACTCAGTCACTCACTCAGTCACTAACTCAGTCACTCAGTCACTCACTCAGTCACTCACTCACTCACTCAGCCACTCACTCAGCCACTCACTCAGTCACTCACTCAGTCACTCAGTCACTCACTCAGTCACTCACTCAATCAGTCACTCAGTCACTCACTCAGTCACTAACTCAGTCACTCAGTCACTCACTCAGTCACTAACTCAGTCACTAACTCAGTCACTAACTCAGTCACTCACTCAGTTCCTCACTCAGTCACTCACTCAGTCAGTCACTCAACTCAGTCAGTAAATCACCCACTCACTCAGTCACTCACTCAGTCACTCACTCAGTCACTCACTGAGTCACTCACTCAGCCACTCACTCAGTCACTCAGTCACTCACTCAGTCACTCACTCAGTCACTCACTGAGCCACTCACTCAGTCACTCCCTCAGTCACTCAGTCACTCACTCAGTCACTCACTCAATCAGTCACTCACTCAGTCACTAACTCAGTCACTCACTCAGTCACTAACTCAGTCACTAACTCAGTCACTCACTTAGTCACTCACTCAGTCAGTCACTCAACTCAGTCAGTCAATCACCCACTCACTCAGTCACTCAGTCAGTCAGTCACTCACTCAGTCAGTCGCTCAGTCAGTCACTCAGTCACTCACTCAGTCACTCACTCACTCAGTCACTAACTCAGTCACTCACTCAGTCAGGCAGTCAGTCAGTCACTCACTCAGTCAATCACCCACTCACTCAGTCACTCACTCAGTCAGTCAGTCAGTCACTCAGTCAGTCGCTCAGTCAGTCACTCACTCAGTCACTCACTCAGTCACTCACTCACTCAGTCACTAACTCAGTCACTCACTCAGTCAGGCAGTCAGTCAGTCACTCACTCAGTCAATCACCCACTCACTCAGTCACTCACTCAGTCACTCACTCACTCAGTCACCCACTCAATCACCCACGCACTCAGTCACTCAATCAGTCACTCACTCAGTCAATCACCCACTTACTCAGTCAATCACCCACGCACTCAGTCACTCAATCAGTCACTCACTCATTCAATCACCCACTTACTCATTCAATCACCCACTCACTCAGTCAGTCACTCACTCACTCACCCACTCAGTCACTCAATCACCCACTCACTCAGTCACTCACTCAATCACTCACCCATCCACAACAACCGCCATTCGCCACTAAGTGGCGGTGACGTCACCACGACGCTTGTGCCAGGCCAAGTGCACCTTGAGGCCACGTGAAGTGTCGAACGCCCGCTGGCAGGAGGTCACGGGGCAGACCCAGCAGGTGCCACGGGTCGACTGACTGAGATGACCGAGATGACTGGCTGATGCACCACCTGTGCCCCCTACTGTGCCAACTTGCTGTGCTTTAGCCACCCGGCGCTCCGCTCGTTGTTGTGAGCGTCGCTCCTCCGCCCTCCGTTGTTGTTGGAGGGCGACTGCCTCCAACTGCCCAGTAGCGTCCTTCACGAGCCTCCTCCACTGAGGCCGATCTTGACACCGCTGGTACCGGTCATCGGCAAGTCCACTCAGCTCCACGTCCTCCTGTACCACATCACTCCATCTCTTCTCTAGCCCGTGCCGCGCCCGTTTAGCCCCCTCGATCCGGCCGAACAAAAGCTGTTTAGGCATGCGGTGGCTGGGCATGCGGGCTACATGACCCAGCCAACGCAGCCTTGCCTGCCGGAGGAGCTCACCGATGGGACTTTGCCCAGATCTTTCAAGGACTTGTGAGCTCCTCACACAATCCAGCCTGCTGGTTAAACCCAGCATGGATCGTAGGCATGCCAGCCTGAATATTTTTAACCGGGGATGATGTTCCATTAGGGGGGGTTAACGTTTCGCAAGCGTAGAGAAGGGAGGGAATGACCGTGGCCGAGAAGACCTGAAGCTTCGTGCGGAGCGACAGACCAGGTAGCTTCCACACAGCGTTACGCAACCGATGAAAAGATATTGCCGCTCGACTGATTCGGAGTGAGACCTCTGCTGATAAACTGGAGCCGGTCATGAGCACACTGCCCAGGTATGGGAAACTCTCCACTCTCTCCACAACTGCCCCATCACCGATTGGGAGTTGTGGGGGTGGAGTGTCCGATGGTACAAAATACCCAGGCAGGTGCTTCGTTTTGGTGGGGCTGATGGTAAGGCCCCACCTCTTAGTGGCAAGCTCCAGGTTCAGCAGCAGCGTCTCCAACTCCTCCTCTGAGTGAGCAGCAGTTACCAGATCATCGGCATACATAACGTGGTTGACCAATAGGAGCCATCCCTTGACCACATGATAACAATCATCATCACTTCATCATCACCATGATCACAATCATTACCTCATCATCACCATGATCACAATCATCACTTCTTCATCATCATCATGATAACAATCATCACTTCACCATCATCATCATGATAACAATCATCATCATTACAATCATCACTTCACCATCATCATGATAACAATCATCATAATCACAATCATCACTTCATCATCACCATGATCACAATCATCACTTCATCATAATCATCATCATGATAACAATCATCACTTCATCATAATCATCATCATGATAACAATCATCATAATCACAATCATCACTTCACCATCATCACCATGATTACAACAATCACCATCATGATAACAATCATCATCATGATAACAATCACCATCATCACCATCATGATAACAATCACCACTTCATCACCATGATCACAATCATCACTTCATCATCACCATCATGATAACAATCACTACTTCATCACCATGATCACAATCATCACATCACCATGATCATGATAACAATCACCATCACAAGGCGGCGACCTCCTCTGTGTAACTTTATTAGGAGTAGAATCATCGTCACCGTCGTCAACTTCACACTTTCATTTAAAAAACACATTTCCGGGGGGAAGACGCAGGGAGGGGTGGGGGGGAGGGGGTGGAGGGGGTGGAGGGAGGGAGGGGGTGGGGGGGGTGGAGGGAGAGGGGGGAGGGGGTGGAGGGAGAGGGGGGGAGGGGAGGGGGGGGGAGGGAGGGGGGGGGTGGGAGAGGGAGGGAGTGGAGGGGGTGGAGTGGGTGGAGGGAGGGCGAGAGGGGG
>NW_027621150.1:0-62743 GCF_964198595.1 Lampetra fluviatilis
AGTGAGTGAGTGAGTGAGTGAGTGAGTGAGTGAGTGGTGAGTGAGTGGGTGGGTGAGTGGGTGAGTGAGTGAGTGAGTGAATGAGTGTGGGTGGGTGAGTGGGTGAGTGATTGGGTGAGTGAGTGGGTGGGTGAGTGGGTGGTGGGTGAGTGGGTGGGTGGGTGAGTGGGTGAGTGAGTGAGTGGGTGAGTGGGTGAGTGAGTGAGTGGGTGAGTGAGTGAGTGGGTGGGTGAGTGGGTGGGTGAGTGGGTGAGTGAGTGAGTGAGTGAGTGAGTGAGTGGGTGGGTGAGTGAGTGAGTGAATGGGTGAGTGAGTGGGTGGGTGGGTGACTGGGTGAGTGAGTGGGTGGGTGAGTGAGTGAGTGGGGTGAGTGAGTGGGTGAGTGAGTGTGTGGGTGAGTGAGTGGGTGGGTGAAGTGGGTAGGTGGGTGGGTTAGTGGGTGGGTGAGTGAGTGAGTGGGGTGGGTGGGTGGGTGAGTGGGTGAGTGAGTGAGTGGGTGAGTGAGTGAGTGGGTGAGTGAGTGAGTGGGTGAGTGAGTGAGTGAGTGAGTGAGTGGGTGAGTGAGTGGGTGGGTGAGTGGGTGGGTGAGTGGGTGGGTGAGTGGGTGGGTGAGTGGGTGAGTGTGTGGGTGGGTGAGTCGGTGAGTGAGTGGGTGAGTGGTGGGTGAGTGGGTGGGTGGGTGAGTGGGTGGGTGAGTGGGTGAGTGAGTGGGTGAGTGGGTGAGTGTGTGGGTGAGTGGGTGAGTGAGTGGGTGAGTGGGTGGGTGAGTGGGTGAGTGTGTGGGTGGGTGAGTCGGTGAGTGAGTGGGTGAGTGGGTGGGTGAGTGGTGTGAGTGGGTGAGTGTGTGGGTGAGTGGGTGAGTGAGTGAGTGAGTGAGTGAGTGAGTGGGTGGGTGGGTGGGTGGGTGGGTGGGTGGGTGAGTGGGTGGGTGGGTGACTGGGTGAGTGAGTGGGTGGGTGACTGGGTGAGTGAGTGGGTGGGTGAGTGGGTAGGTGAGTGGGTGAGTGGGTGATTGAGTGAGTGGGTGAGTGAGTGTGTGGGTGAGTGAATGGGTGGGTGAGTGGGTAGGTGGGTGGGTTAGTGGGTGGGTGAGTGGGTGAGTGAGTGGGTGGGTGGGTGGGTGGGTGAGTGGGTGAGTGAGTGAGTGAAGTGAGTGGGGTGAGTGAGTGGGTGAGTGAGTGGGTGGGTGAGTGGGTGGGTGAGTGGGTGGGGTGGTGGGTGGGTGAGTGGGTGGGTGGGTGAGTGGGTGGGTGAGTGTGTGAGTGTGTGGGTGGGTGAGTCGGTGAGTGAGTGGGTGAGTGGGTGGGTGAGTGGGTGGGTGGGTGAGTGGGTGGGTGAGTGGGTGAGTGGGTGAGTGGGTGAGTGAGTGAGTGAGTGAGTGAGTGGGTGAGTGGGGTGGGTGAGTGGGTGAGTGAGTGAGTGAATGAGTGGGTGGGTGAGTGGGTGAGTGAGTGGGTGAGTGAGTGGGTGGGTGAGTGGGTGGGTGGGTGAGTGGGTGAGTGAGTGAGTGGGTGAGTGGGTGAGTGAGTGAGTGGGTGAGTGAGTGGGTGGGTGAGTGGGTGGGTGGGTGAGTGAGTGAGTGAGTGAGTGAGTGAGTGAGTGAGTGGGTGAGTTAGTGGGTGGGTGAGTGAGTGAGTGAGTGGGTGAGTGAGTGGGTGAGTGAGTGGGTGGGTGGGTGAGTGGGTGGGTGAGTGGGTGGCTGACTGGTGAGTGAGTGGGTGGGTGAGTGGGTGGGTGACTGGGTGAGTGAGTGGGTTGGTGAGTGGGTGGGTGAGTGGGTGGGTGAGTGGGTAGGTGAGTGGGTGAGTGGGTGAGTGAGTGAGTGGGTGAGTGAGTGAGTGTGTGGGTGAGTGAGTGGGTGAGTGAGTGAGTGGGTGGGTGAGTGGGTAGGTGGGTGAGTGAGTGAGTGAGTGAGTGGGTGGGTGGGTGAGTGGAGTGAGTGAGTGAGTGAGTGAGTGAGTGAGTGGGTGGGTGGGTGGGTGAGTGAGTGAGGTGAGTGAGTGGGTGGGTGGGTGAGTGAGTGAGTGAGTGAGTGAGTGAGTGAGTGAGTGAGTGAATGGGTGAGTGAGTGGGTGGGTGGGTGACTGGATGAGTGAGTGGGTGGGTGAGTGGGGTAGGTGAGTGGGTGAGTGGGTGAGTGAGTGAGTGAGTGAGTGAGTGGGTGAGTGAGTGTGTGGGTGGGTGAGTGGGTGAGTGAGTGGGTGGGTGGGTGGGTGAGTGGGGTGAGTGAGTGAGTGGGTGAGTGAGTGAGTGGGTGAGTGAGTGAGTGGGTGAGTGAGTGAGTGGGTGAGTGAGTGAGTGAGTGAGTGAGTGGGTGAGTGAGTGAGTGGGTGAGTGAGTGAGTGGGTGATGTGAGTGGGTGAGTGAGTGGGTGAGTGAGTGGGTGGGTGAGTGGGTGGGTGAGTGGGTGGGTGAGTGAGTGGGTGAGTGGGTGGGTGAGTGGGTGGGTGGGTGAGTGGGTGGGTGGGTGAGTGGGTGGGTGAGTGGGTGAGTGGGTGAGTGGGGTGAGTGAGTGGGTGAGTGTGTGGGGTGAGTGGTTGAGTGAGTGTGTGGGTGGGTGAGTCGGTGAGTGAGTGGGTGAGTGGGTGGGTGAGTGGGTGGGTGAGTGGGTGAGTGGGTGAGTGGGTGAGTGTGTGGGTGAGTGGGTGAGTGAGTGAGTGGGTGGGTGGGTGGGTGACTGGGTGAGTGAGTGGGTGGGTGACTGGGTGAGTGAGTGGGTGGGTGAGTGGGTAGGTGAGTGGGTGAGTGGGGTGATTGAGTGAGTGAGTGGGTGAGTGAGTGGGTGAGTGAGTGGGTGGGTGAGTGGGTTAGTGGGTGGGTGAGTGGGTGAGTGAGTGGGTGGGTGGGTGGGTGAGTGGGTTGAGTGAGTGAGTGGGTGAGTGAGTGGGGTGAGTGAGTGGGTGAGTGGGTGGGTGGGTGAGTGGGTGGGTGGGTGAGTGGGTGGGTGAGTGGGTGAGTGTGTGGGTGGGTGAGTCGGTGAGTGAGTGGGTGAGTGGGTGGGTGAGTGGGTGGGTGGGGTGAGTGGGTGGGTGAGTGGGTGAGTGGGTGAGTGAGTGGGTGAGTGTGTGGGTGAGTGGGTGAGTGAGTGGGTGAGTGAGTGAGTGGGTGGGTGAGTGGGTGGGTGGGTGAGTGGGTGGGTGGGTGAGTGGGTGGGTGAGTGGGTGAGTGGGTGGGTGAGTGGGTGGGTGGGTGAGTGGGTGGGTGAGTGGGTGAGTGGGTGAGTGAGTGGGTGAGTGTGTGGGTGAGTGGGTGAGTGAGTGGGTGAGTGAGTGGGTGAGTGAGTGGGTGAGTGAGTGGGTGAGTGAGTGAGTGAGTGTGTGAGTGAGTGGGTGAGTGGGTGGGTGAGTGGGTGAGTGAGTGAGTGAGTGAGTGAGTGAATGAGTGGGTGGGTGAGTGGGTGAGTGAGTGGGTGGGTGAGTGGGGTGGGTGAGTGGGTGAGTGAGTGGGTGAGTGAGTGGGTGAGTGAGTGTGTGGGTGAGTGAGTGGGTGAGTGAGTGGGTGAGTGAGTGAATGAGTGGGTGAATGAGTGGGTGGGTGACCGGGTGAGTGAGTGGGTGGGGTGAGTGAGTGGGTGGGTGGGTGGGTGAGTGGGTGAGTGAGTGGGTGAGTGAGTGGGGTGGGTGGGTGAGTGGGTGGGTGGGTGGGTGGGTGGGTGAGTGGGTGAGTGGGTGAGTGAGTGGGTGAGTTAGTGGGTGGGTGAGTGAGTGAGTGGGTGAGTGGGTGGGTGAGTGGGTGGAGTGAGTGAGTGAGTGAGTGAGTGGGTGGGTGGGTGGGTGAGTGAGTGAGTGAGTGGGTGGGTGGGTGAGTGAGTGAGTGAGTGAGTGAGTGGGTGGGTGGGTGGGTGGGTGGGTGAGTGAGTGGGTGGGTGGGTGACTGGATGAGTGAGTGGGTGGGTGAGTGGGTAGGTGAGTGGGTGAGTGGGGTGAGTGAGTGAGTGAGTGAGTGAGTGAGTGGGTGAGTGAGTGTGTGGGTGGGTGAGTGGGTGAGTGAGTGAGTGGGTGAGTGAGTGAGTGAGTGGGTGAGTGAGTGAGTGAGTGGGTGAGTGAGTGAGTGAGTGAGTGGGTGAGTGAGTGAGTGGGTGAGTGAGTGAGTGGGTGAGTGGGTGAGTGAGTGGGTGAGTGGGTGAGTGAGTGGGTGAGTGAGTGGGTGAGTGAGTGGGTGAGTGAGTGGGTGAGTGAGTGGGTGGGTGAGTGGGTGGGTGAGTGGGTGGGTGAGTGAGTGGGTGAGTGGGTGGGTGAGTGGGTGGGTGGGTGGGTGGGTGAGTGGGTGGGTGGGTGAGTGGGTGGGTGAGTGGGTGGGTGAGTGGGTGAGTGAGTGGGTGAGTGTGTGGGTGAGTGGTTGAGTGAGTGTGTGGGTGGGTGAGTCGGTGAGTGAGTGGGTGAGTGGGTGGGTGAGTGGGTGGGTGAGTGGGTGAGTGGGTGAGTGTGTGGGTGAGTGGGTGAGTGAGTGAGTGGGTGGGTGGGTGGGTGGGTGACTGGGTGAGTGAGTGGGTGGGTGACTGGGTGAGTGAGTGGGTGGGTGAGTGGGTAGGTGAGTGGGTGAGTGGGTGATTGAGTGAGGTGAGTGGGTGAGTGAGTGAGTGGTGTGAGTGAGTGGGTGAGTGAGTGGGTGGGTGAGTGGGTAGGGTGGGTGGGTTAGTGGTGTGGGTGAGTGGGTGAGTGAGTGAGTGGGTGGGTGGGTGGGTGAGTGGGTGAGTGAGTGAGTGGGTGAGTGAGTGGGTGAGTGAGTGGGTGAGTGGGTGGGTGGGTGAGTGGGTGGGTGGGTGAGTGGTTGGGTGAGTGGGTGAGTGTGTGGGTGGGTGAGTCGGTGAGTGAGTGGGTGAGTGGGTGGGTGAGTGGGTGGGTGAGTGGGTGAGTGAGTGGGTGAGTGAGTGAGTGGGTGGGTGAGTGGGTGGGTGGGTGAGTGGGTGGGTGGGTGAGTGGGTGGGTGAGTGGGTGGGTGAGTCGGTGAGTGAGTGGGTGAGTGGGTGGGTGAGTGGGTGGGTGGGTGAGTGGGTGGGTGAGTGGGTGAGTGGGTGAGTGAGTGGGTGAGTGTGTGGGTGAGTGGGTGAGTGAGTGGGTGAGTGAGTGGGTGAGTGAGTGGGTGAGTGAGTGGGTGAGTGAGTGAGTGAGTGTGTGAGTGAGTGGGTGAGTGGGTGGGTGAGTGGGTGAGTGAGTGAGTGAGTGAGTGAATGAGTGGGTGGGTGAGTGGGTGAGTGAGTGGGTGGGGTGAGTGGGTGGGTGAGTGGGTGAGTGAGTGGGTGAGTGAGTGGGTGAGTGAGTGTGTGGGTGAGTGTGTGGGTGAGTGAGTGGGTGAGTGAGTGGGTGAGTGAGTGAATGAGTGGGTGAATGAGTGGGTGGGTGACCGGGGTGAGTGAGTGGGTGGGTGAGTGAGTGGGTGGGTGGGTGGGTGAGTGGGTGAGTGAGTGGGTGAGTGAGTGGGTGGTGAGTGGGTGGGTGGGTGGGTGGGTGGGTGAGTGGGTGAGTGGGTGAGTGAGTGGGTGAGTTAGTGGGTGGGTGAGTGAGTGAGTGGGTGAGTGGGTGGGTGAGTGGGTGAGTGAGTGAGTGGGTGAGTGAGTGGGTGAGTGAGTGGGTGAGTGAGTGGGTGGGTGGGTGAGTGGGTGGGTGAGTGGGTGGCTGACTGGGTGAGTGAGTGGGTGGGTGAGTGGGTGGGGTGACTGGGTGAGTGAGTGGGTTGGTGAGTGGGTGGGTGAGTGGGTGGGTGAGTGGGTGAGTGAGTGAGTGAGTGGGTGAGTGAGTGAGTGTGTGGGTGAGTGAGTGGGTGAGTGAGTGGGGGTGGGTGAGTGGGTAGGTGGGTGAGTGAGTGAGTGAGTGGGTGGGTGGGTGAGTGGGTGAGTGAGTGAGTGAGTGAGTGGGTGGGTGAGTGGGTGGGTGAGTGAGTGGGTGGGTGAGTGGGTGGGTGAGTGGGTGAGTGAGTGAGTGAGTGGGTGGGTGAGTGAGTGAGTGGGTGGGTGGGTGGGTGGGTGAGTGGGTGAGTGGGTGGGTGGGTGAGTGGGTGAGTGAGTGGGTGGGTGACTGGGTGAGTGAGTGGGTGGGTGACTGGGTGAGTGAGTGGGTGGGTGAGTGAGTGAGTGGGTGAGTGAGTGGGTGAGTGAGTGTGTGGGTGAGTGAGTGGGTGGGTGAGTGGGTAGGTGGGTGGGTTAGTGGGTGGGGTGAGTGGGTGAGTGAGTGGGTGGGTGAGTGAGTGGGTGAGTGAGTGGGTGAGTGAGTGGGTGAGTGGGTGGGTGAGTGGGTGGGTGAGTGGGTGGGTGAGTGAGTGGGTGAGTGGGTGGGTGAGTGGGTGAGTGTGTGGGTGGGTGAGTCGGTGAGTGAGTGGGTGAGTGAGTGGGTGGGTGAGTGGGTGGGTGGGTGAGTGGGTGGGTGAGTGGGTGAGTGTGTGGGTGAGTGGGTGAGTGGGTGAGTGTGTGGGTGGGTGAGTCGGTGAGTGAGTGAGTGGGTGGGTGAGTGGGTGGGTGAGTGGGTGAGTGAGTGAGTGGGTGAGTGAGTGAGTGAGTGAGTGAATGAGTGAGTGAGTGAGTGAGTGAGTGAGTGAGTGGGTGAGTGAGTGGGTGGGTGGGTGGGTGGGTGGGTGACTGGGTGAGTGAGTGGGTGGGTGAGTGGGTAGGTGAGTGGGTGAGTGGGTGAGTGAGTGAGTGAGTGAGTGGGTGAGTGAGTGGGGTGAGTGAGTGTGTGGGTGAGTGAGTGGGTGAGTGAGTGGGTGAGTGAGTGAATGAGTGGGTGAGTGAGTGGGTGGGTGACCGGGTGAGTGAGTGAGTGGGTGGGTGGGTGGGTGGGTGGGTGGGTGAGTGGGTGAGTGAGTGAGTGGGTGAGTGAGTGAGTGGGTGAGTGAGTGAGTGGGTGGGTGAGTGAGTGGGTGAGTGAGTGGGTGAGTGAGTGAGTGAGTGGGTGAGTGGGTGGGTGGGTGGGTGAGTGGGTGGGTGGGTGGGTGAGTGGGTGGGTGAGTGGGTGGCTGACTGGGTGAGTGAGTGGGTGGGTGAGTGGGTGGGTGACTGGGTGAGTGAGTGGGTTGGTGAGTGGGTGGGTGAGTGGGTGGGTGAGTGGGTAGGGGAGTGGGTGAGTGGGTGAGTGAGTGAGTGGGTGAGTGAGTGTGTGGGGTGAGTGAGTGGGTGAGTGAGTGAGTGGGTGGGTGAGTGGGTGGGTGGGTGAGTGGGTGGGTGAGTGGGTGAGTGTGTGGGTGGGTGAGTCGGTGAGTGAGTGGGTGAGTGGGTAGGTGAGTGGGTGAGTGGGGTGAGTGAGTGAGTGGGTGAGTGAGTGGGTGAGTGAGTGGGTGAGTGAGTGGGTGAGTGAGTGTGTGGGTGAGTGAGTGGGTGGGTGAGTGGGTAGGTGGGGTGGGTTAGTGGGTGGGTGAGTGAGTGGGTGAGTGGGTGGGTGAGTGGGTGAGTGAGTGGGTGGGTGAGTGGGTGGGTGAGTGAGTGGGTGAGTGGGTGGGTGAGTGGGTGGGTGAGTGGGTGAGTGTGTGGGTGAGTGTGTGGGTGGGTGAGTCGGTGAGTGAGTGGGTGAGTGGGTGGGTGAGTGGGTGAGTGAGTGAGTGGGTGAGTGAGTGGGTGAGTGAGTGGGTGGGTGAGTGGGTGGGTGAGTGGGTGGGTGAGTGGGTGGGTGAGTGGGTGGGTGAGTGGGTGAGTGTGTGGGTGGGTGAGTCGGTGAGTGAGTGGGTGAGTGAGTGGGTGGTGAGTGGGTGGGGTGGGTGAGTGGGTGGGTGAGTGGGTGAGTGGGTGAGTGAGGTGGGTGAGTGTGTGGAGTGAGTGGGTGAGTGTGTGGGTGAGTGGGTGAGTGAGTGGGTGAGTGAGTGGGTGAGTGAGTGGGTGAGTGATGTGAGTGAGTGAGTGGGTGAGTGAGTGAGTGGGTGAGTGAGTGAGTGAGTGAGTGAGTGGGTGAGTTAGTGGGTGGGTAAGTGAGTGAGTGGGTGAGTGGGTGGGTGAGTGGGTGAGTGAGTGAGTGGGTGAGTGAGTGGGTGAGTGAGTGAGTGGGTGAGTGGGTGGGTGGGTGAGTTGGTGGGTGAGTGGGTGGCTGACTGGGTGAGTGAGTGGGTGGGTGAGTGGGGTGGGTGACTGGGTGAGTGAGTGGGTTGGTGAGTGGGTGGGTGAGTGGGTGGGTGAGTGGGTGGGTGAGTGGGTGAGTGGGTGAGTGAGTGGGTGAGTGTGTGGGTGAGTGGGTGAGTGAGTGGGTGAGTGAGTGGGTGAGTGAGTGAGTGAGTGAGTGAGTGAGTGAGTGAGTGGGGGTGGGTGAGTGGGTGAGTGATTGAGTGGGTGAGTGAGTGGGTGAGTGAGTGGGTGGGTGGGTGGGTGAGTTGGTGGGTGAGTGGGTGGCTGACTGGGTGAGTGAGTGGGTGGGTGAGTGGGTGGGTGACTGGGTGAGTGAGTGGGGTTGGTGAGTGGGTGGGTGAGTGGGTGGGTGAGTGGGTGGGTGAGTGGGTAGGTGAGTGGGTGAGTGGGGTGAGTGAGTGAGTGGGTGAGTGTGTGAGTGAGTGGGTGGGTGAGTGGGTAGGTTGGTGAGTGAGTGAGTGGGTGAGTGAGTGAGTGAGTGGGTGGGTGGGTGACTGGGTGAGTGAGTGGGTGGGTGACTGGGTGAGTGAGTGGGTGGGTGAGTGGGTAGGTGAGTGGGTGAGTGGGTGAGTGAGTGAGTGAGTGAGTGGGTGAGTGAGTGGGTGAGTGAGTGTGTGGGTGAGTGAGTGGGTGGGTGAGTGGGTAGGTGGGTGGGTTAGTGGGTGGGTGAGTGGGTGAGTGGGTGGGTGGGTGGGTGAGTGGGTGAGTGAGTGGGTGAGTGAGTGGGTGAGTGAGTGGGTGAGTGAGTGGGTGAGTGAGTGGGTGAGTGAGTGGGTGGGTGAGTGGGTGGGTGAGTGAGTGGGTGAGTGGGTGGGTGAGTGGGGTGAGTGTGTGGGTGGGTGAGTCGGTGAGTGAGTGGGTGAGTGGGTGGGTGGGTGAGTGATTGGGTGAGTGGGTGAGTGAGTGAGTGAGTGGGTGAGTGAGTGAGTGAGTGGGTGGGTGGGTGAGTGGGTGGGTGAGTGGGTGAGTGAGTGAGTGAGTGAGTGAGTGAGTGAGTGAGTGGGTGGGTGGGTGACTGGGTGAGTGAGTGGGTGACTGGGTGAGTGAGTGGGTGAGTGAGTGGGTGGGTGAGTGGGTGGGTGAGTGGGTGAGTGAGTGTGGTGAGTGAGTGGGTGAGTGAGTGTGTGGGTGACCGGGTGAGTGAGTGGGTGGGTGAGTGAGTGGGTGAGTGGGTGAGTGAGTGAGTGGGTGAGTGAGTGAGTGGGTGAGTGAGTGGGTGGGTGGGTGAGTGGGTGGGTGGGGTGAGTGAGTGAGTGGGTGAGTGGGTGAGTGAGTGGGTGAGTTAGTGGGTGGGTGAGTGAGTGAGTGAGTGGGTGGGTGAGTGGGTGGGTGGGTGAGTGGGTGAGTGAGTGGGTGGGTGAGTGAGTGGGTGAGTGAGTGGGTGGGTGGGTGAGTGGGTGGGTGAGTGGGTGGCTGACTGGGTGAGTGAGTGGGTGGGTGAGTGGGTGGGTGACTGGGTGAGTGAGTGGGTGGGTGAGTGGGTGGGTGAGTGGGTGGGTGAGTGGGTAGGTGAGTGGGTGAGTGGGTGAGTGAGTGAGTGGGTGAGTGAGTGAGTGAGTGAGTGAGTGGGTGAGTGAGTGGGTGGGTGAGTGGGTAGGTGAGTGAGTGAGTGAGTGGGTGAGTGATGTGAGTGAGTGAGTGGGTGAGTGAGTGAGTGAGTGAGTGAGTGAGTGGGTGAGTTAGTGGGTGGGTGAGTGAGTGAGTGGGTGAGTGGGTGGGTGAGTGGGTGAGTGAGTGAGTGGGTGAGTGAGTGGGTGAGTGAGTGGGTGGGTGGGTGAGTTGGTGGGTGAGTGGGTGGCTGACTGGGTGAGTGAGTGGGTGGGTGAGTGGGTGGGTGACTGGGTGAGTGAGTGGGTTGGTGAGTGGGTGGGTGAGTGGGTGGGTGAGTGGGTGGGTGAGTGGGTAGGTGAGTGGGTGAGTGGGTGAGTGAGTGAGTGGGTGAGTGTGTGGGTGAGTGAGTGGGTGAGTGAGTGAGTGGGTGGGTGAGTGGGTAGGTTGGTGAGTGAGTGAGTGGGTGAGTGAGTGAGTGAGTGGGTGGGTGGGTGACTGGGTGAGTGAGTGGGTGGGTGACTGGGTGAGTGAGTGGGTGGTGTGAGTGGGTAGGTGAGTGGGTGAGTGGGTGAGTGAGTGAGTGAGTGGGTGAGTGTGTGGGTGAGTGAGTGGGTGGGTGAGTGGGTAGGTGGGTGGGTTAGTGGGTGGGTGAGTGGGTGAGTGGGTGGTGGGTGGGTGGGTGGTGGGTGAGTGAGTGGGTGGGTGAGTGGGTGGGTGAGTGGGTGGGTGAGTGAGTGGGTGAGTGGGTGGGTGAGTGGGTGAGTGTGTGGGTGGGTGAGTCGGTGAGTGAGTGGGTGAGTGGGTGGGTGGGTGGGTGGGTGAGTGGGTGAGTGAGTGGGTGAGTGTGTGGGTGAGTGGGTGAGTGAGTGAGTGAGTGAGTGGGTGAGTGAGTGAGTGAGTGAGTGAGTGAGTGGGTGGGTGAGTGGGTGGGTGAGTGGGTGAGTGGGTGAGTGAGTGAGTGAGTGGGTGGGTGACTGGGTGACTGGGTGAGTGAGTGGGTGACTGGTGGTGAGTGAGTGGGTGAGTGAGTGGGTGGGTGAGTGGGTGGGTGAGTGGGTGAGTGAGTGGGTGAGTGAGTGGGTGAGTGAGTGTGTGGGTGACCGGGTGAGTGAGTGGGTGGGTGAGTGAGTGGGTGAGTGGGTGAGTGAGTGAGTGGGGTGAGTGAGTGAGTGGGTGAGTGAGTGGGTGGGTGGGTGAGTGAGTGGGTGGGTGGGTGAGTGAGTGAGTGGGTGAGTGGGTGAGTGAGTGGGTGAGTTAGTGGTGTGGGTGGGTGGGTGAGTGGGTGGGTGAGTGGGTGAGTGAGTGGGTGGGTGAGTGAGTGGGTGAGTGAGTGGGTGGGTGGGTGAGTGGGTGGGTGAGTGGGTGGCTGACTGGGTGAGTGAGTGGGTGGGTGAGTGGGTGGGTGACTGGGTGAGTGAGTGGGTGGGTGAGTGGGTGGGTGAGTGGGTGGGTGAGTTGGTAGGTGAGTGGGTGAGTGGGTGAGTGAGTGAGTGGGTGAGTGAGTGAGTGTGTGGGTGAGTGAGTGGGTGAGTGAGTGGGTGGGTGAGTGGGTAGGTGGGGTGAGTGAGTGAGTGAGTGAGTGGGTGAGTGGGTGAGTGAGTGAGTGAGTGGGTGGGTGGGTGGGTGACTGGGTGAGTGGGTGGGTGACTGGGTGAGTGAGTGGGTGACTGGGTGAGTGAGTGGGTGGGTGAGTGGGTGGGTGACTGGGTGAGTGAGTGGGTGAGTGAGTAGGTGAGTGAGTGTGTGGGTGAGTGAGTGGGTGAGTGAGTGAATGAGTGGGTGAGTGAGTGGGTTGGTGACCGGGTGAGTGAGTGGGTGGGTGAGTGGGTAGGTGGGTGGGTGAGTGGGTGGGTGAGTGAGTGGGTGGGTGAGTGGGTAGGTGGGTGGGTGAGTGGGTGGTGTGGGTGGGTGGGTGAGTGGGTGGGTGAGTGAGTGAGTGAATGAGTGGGTGAGTGAGTGGGTGGGTGACCGGGTGAGTGAGTGGGTGGGTGAGTGAGTGGGTGAGTGGGTGAGTGAGTGAGTGGGTGAGTGAGTGGGTGGGTGAGTGGGTGGGTGGGTGAGTGAGTGAGTGGGTGAGTGGGTGAGTGAGTGGGTGAGTTAGTGGGTGGGTGGGTGAGTGGGTGGGTGAGTGGGTGAGTGAGTGGGTGAGTGAGTGGGTGAGTGAGTGGGTGGGTGGGTGAGTGGGTGGGTGAGTGGGTGGCTGACTGGGTGAGTGAGTGGGTGGGTGAGTGGGTGGGTGACTGGGTGAGTGAGTGGGTGAGTGAGTAGGTGAGTGAGTGTGTGGGTGAGTGAGTGGGTGAGTGAGTGAATGAGTGGGTGAGTGGGTGGGTGAGTGGGTGAGTGAGTGAGTGGGTGAGTGAGTGGGTGAGTGAGTGGGTGGGTGGGTGAGTGGGTGGGTGAGTGGGTGGCTGACTGGGTGAGTGAGTGGGTGGGTGAGTGGGTGGGTGACTGGGTGAGTGAGTGGGTGGGTGAGTGGGTGGGTGAGTGGGTGGGTGAGTGGGTAGGTGAGTGGGTGAGTGGGTGAGTGAGTGAGTGGGTGAGTGAGTGAGTGTGTGGGTGAGTGAGTGGGTGAGTGAGTGGGTGAGTGAGTGGGTGGGTGAGTGGGTAGGTGGGTGAGTGAGTGAGTGAGTGAGTGAGTGGGTGAGTGGGTGAGTGAGTGAGTGAGTGAGTGGGTGGGGTGGGTGGGTGGGTGGGTGACTGGGTGAGTGGGTGGGTGACTGGGTGAGTGAGTGGGTGGGTGAGTGGGTGGGTGACTGGGTGAGTGAGTGGGTGAGTGAGTAGGTGAGTGAGTGTGTGGGTGAGTGAGTAGGTGAGTGAGTGTGTGGGTGAGTGAGTGGGTGAGTGAGTGAATGAGTGGGTGAGTGAGTGGGTGGGTGACCGGGTGAGTGAGTGGGTGGGTGAGTGGGTAGGTGGGTGGGTGAGTGAGTGGGTGGGTGGGTGGGTGGGTGAGTGGGTGGGTGGGTGAGTGAGTGAGTGGGTGAGTGAGTGGGTGAGTGGGTGGGTGAGTGGGTGGGTGAGTGGGTGAGTGAGTGAGTGGGTGAGTGAGTGGGTGAGTGAGTGAGTGGGTGGGTGGGTGAGTGAGTGAGTGAGTGGGTGGGTGGGTGGGTGGGTGGGTGACTGGGTGAGTGGGTGGGTGACTGGGTGAGTTAGTGGGTGACTGGGTGGGTGACTGGGTGAGTGAGTGGGTGAGTGAGTAGGTGAGTGAGTGTGTGGGTGAGTGAGTGGGTGAGTGAGTGAATGAGTGGGTGAGTGAGTGGGTGGGTGACCGGGTGAGTGAGTGGGTGAGTGGGTAGGTGGGTGGGGTGAGTGGGTGGGTGGGTGGGTGGGTGGGTGGGTGAGTGAATGAGTGGGTGGGTGACTGGGTGGTTGACTGGGTGAGTGAGTGGGTGACTGGGTGAGTGAGTGGGTGAGTGAGTGGGTGGGTGAGTGGGTGGGTGAGTGGGTAGGTGAGTGGGGTGAGTGAGTGGGTGAGTGAGTGGGTGAGTGTGTGGGTGAGTGAGTGGGTGAGTGAGTGGGTGAGTGAGTGAATGAGTGGGTGAGTGAGTGGGTGGGTGACCGGGTGAGTGAGTGGGTGGGTGAGTGAGTGGGTGGGTGGGTGGGTGAGTGGGTGAGTGAGTGAGTGAGTGAGTGAGTGAGTGAGTGGGTGAGTGAGTGGGTGGGTGAGTGGGTGGGTGGGTGGGTGAGTGGGTGAGTTAGTGGGTGAGTGAGTGGGTGAGTTAGTGGGTGGGTGAGTGAGTGAGTGAGTGAGTGAGTGAGTGAGTGAGTGAGTGAGTGAGTGAGTGGGTGGGTGGGTGAGTGGGTGAGTGAGTGAGTGAGTGGGTGAGTGAGTGGGTGCGTGGGTGAGTAGGTGGGTGAGTGGGTGGCTGACTGGGTGAGTGAGTGGGTGGGTGAGTGGGTGGGTGACTGGGTGAGTGAGTGGGTGGGTGAGTGGGTGGGTGAGTGGGTGGGTGAGTGGGTAGGTGAGTGGGTGAGTGGGTGAGTGAGTGAGTGAGTGTGTGGGTGAGTGAGTGGGTGAGTGAGTGGGTGGGTGAGTGGGTAGGTGGGTGAGGGGAGTGAGTGGGTGGGTGAGTGGGTGAGTGAGTGAGTGGGTGGGTGAGTGGGTGGGTGACTGGGTGAGTGAGTGGGTGGGTGACTGGGTGAGTGAGTGGGTGGGTGACTGGGTGAGTGAGTGGGTGGGTGACTGGGTGAGTGAGTGGGTGAGTGAGTGGGTGAGTGAGTAGGTGAGTGAGTGTGTGGGTGAGTGAGTGGGTGAGTGAGTGAATGAGTGGGTGAGTGAGTGGGTGGGTGACCGGGTGAGTGAGTGGGTGGGTGAGTGGGTGGGTGAGTGGGTAGGTGGGTGGGTGAGTGGGTGGGTGAGTGGGTGGGTGAGTGGGTGGGTGGGTGGGTGAGTGGGTGGGTGGGTGAGTGGGTGGGGTGAGTGAGTGAGTGGGTGAGTTAGTGGGTGAGTGAGTGGGTGGGTGAGTGGGTGGGTGGGTGAGTGAGTGAGTGGGTGAGTGGGTGAGTGGGTGAGTGAGTGGGTGAGTTAGTGGGTGGGTGAGTGAGTGAGTGAGTGGGTGAGTGGGTGAGTGAGTGGGTGAGTGAGTGGGTGAGTGAGTGGGTGAGTGAGTGGGAGGGTGGGTGAGTGAGTGGGTGAGTGTGTGGGTGAGTGTGTGGGTGAGTGTGTGGGTGAGTGTGTGGGTGAGTGAGTGGGTGAGTGAGTGAGTGAGTGAGTGGGTGAGTGGTGGGTGAGTGGGTGAGTGAGTGGGTGGGTGAGTGGGTGAGTGAGTGAGTGAGTGAATGAGTGGGTGGGTGACTGGGTGAGTGAGTGGGTGACTGGGTGAGTGAGTGGGTGGGTGAGTGGGGTGGGTGAGTGGGTAGGTGAGTGGGTGAGTGAGTGGGTGAGTGAGTGGGTGAGTGAGTGAGTGTGTGGGTGAGTGAGTGGGTGAGTGAGTGGGTGAGTGAGTGGGTGAGTGAGTGAATGAGTGGGTGAGTGAGTGGGTGGGTGACCGGGTGAGTGAGTGGGTGGGTGAGTGAGTGGGTGAGTGGGTGAGTGAGTGAGTGGGTGAGTGAGTGGGGTGGGTGAGTGGGTGGGTGGGTGAGTGAGTGAGTGGGTGAGTGGGTGAGTGAGTGGGTGAGTTAGTGGGTGGGTGAGTGAGTGAGTGGGTGAGTGGGTGGGTGAGTGGGTGAGTGAGTGAGTGAGTGGGTGGGTGAGTGGGTGGCTGACTGGGTGAGTGAGTGGGTGGGTGAGTGGGTGGGTGACTGGGTGAGTGAGTGGGTGAGTGAGTAGGTGAGTGAGTGTGTGGGTGAGTGAGTGGGTGAGTGAGTGAATGAGTGGGTGAGTGGGTGGGTGAGTGGGTGAGTGAGTGAGTGGGTGAGTGAGTGGGTGAGTGAGTGGGTGGGTGGGTGAGTGGGTGGGTGAGTGGGTGGCTGACTGGGTGAGTGAGTGGGTGGGTGAGTGGGTGGGTGACTGGGTGAGTGAGTGGGTGGGTGAGTGGGTGGGTGAGTGGGTGGGTGAGTGGGTAGGTGAGTGGGTGAGTGGGTGAGTGAGTGAGTGGGTGAGTGAGTGAGTGTGTGGGTGAGTGAGTGGGTGAGTGAGTGGGTGAGTGAGTGGGTGGGTGAGTGGGTAGGTGGGTGAGTGAGTGAGTGAGTGAGTGGGTGAGTGGGTGAGTGAGTGAGTGAGTGAGTGGGTGGGTGGGGTGGGTGGGTGGGTGACTGGGTGAGTGGGTGGGTGACTGGGGTGAGTGAGTGGGTGGGTGAGTGGGTGGGTGACTGGGTGAGTGAGTGGGTGAGTGAGTAGGTGAGTGAGTGTGTGGGTGAGTGAGTGGGTGAGTGAGTGAATGAGTGGGTGAGTGAGTGGGTGGGTGACCGGGTGAGTGAGTGGGTGGGTGAGTGGGTAGGTGGGTGGGTGAGTGAGTGGGTGGGTGGGTGGGTGGGTGGGTGAGTGGGTGGGTGGGTGAGTGAGTGAGTGGGTGAGTGAGTGGGTGAGTGGGTGAGTGGGTGAGTGGGTGAGTGAGTGGGTGAGTGAGTGAGTGGGTGGGTGGGTGAGTGAGTGAGTGAGTGGGTGGGTGGGTGGGTGGGTGGGTGACTGGGTGAGTGGGTGGGTGACTGGGTGAGTTAGTGGGTGACTGGGTGGGTGACTGGGTGAGTGAGTGGGTGAGTGAGTAGGTGAGTGAGTGTGTGGGTGAGTGAGTGGGTGAGTGAGTGAATGAGTGGGTGAGTGAGTGGGTGGGTGACCGGGTGAGTGAGTGGGTGAGTGGGTAGGTGGGTGGGTGAGTGGGTGGGTGGGTGGGTGGGTGGGTGGGTGAGTGAATGAGTGGGTGGGTGACTGGGTGGTTGACTGGGTGAGTGAGTGGGTGACTGGGTGAGTGAGTGGGTGAGTGAGTGGGTGGGTGAGTGGGTGGGTGAGTGGGTAGGTGAGTAGGTGAGTGAGTGGGTGAGTGAGTGGGTGAGTGTGTGGGTGAGTGAGTGGGTGAGTGAGTGGGTGAGTGAGTGAATGAGTGGGTGAGTGAGTGGGTGGGTGACCGGGTGAGTGAGTGGGTGGGTGAGTGAGTGGGTGGGTGGGTGGGTGAGTGGGTGAGTGAGTGAGTGAGTGAGTGAGTGAGTGAGTGGGTGAGTGAGTGGGTGGGTGAGTGGGTGGGTGGGTGGGTGAGTGGGTGAGTTAGTGGGTGAGTGAGTGGGTGAGTTAGTGGGTGGGTGAGTGAGTGAGTGAGTGAGTGAGTGAGTGAGTGGGTGGGTGAGTGGGTGAGTGAGTGAGTGGGTGAGTGAGTGGGTGCGTGGGTGAGTGGGTGGGTGAGTGGGTGGCTGACTGGGTGAGTGAGTGGGTGGGTGAGTGGGTGGGTGACTGGGTGAGTGAGTGGGTGGGTGAGTGGGTGGGTGAGTGGGTGGGTGAGTGGGTAGGTGAGTGGGTGAGTGGGTGAGTGAGTGAGTGGGTGAGTGAGTGAGTGTGTGGGTGAGTGAGTGGGTGAGTGAGTGGGTGGGTGAGTGGGTAGGTGGGTGAGTGAGTGAGTGGGTGGGTGAGTGGGTGAGTGAGTGAGTGGGTGGGTGAGTGGGTGGGTGACTGGGTGAGTGGGTGGGTGACTGGGTGAGTGAGTGGGTGAGTGAGTGAGTGGGTGGGTGAGTGGGTGAGTGAGTGAGTGGGTGGGTGAGTGGGTGGGTGACTGGGTGAGTGGGTGGGTGACTGGGTGAGTGAGTGGGTGGGTGACTGGGTGAGTGAGTGGGTGGGTGACTGGGTGAGTGAGTGGGTGAGTGAGTGGGTGAGTGAGTAGGTGAGTGAGTGTGTGGGTGAGTGAGTGGGTGAGTGAGTGAATGAGTGGGTGAGTGAGTGGGTGGGTGACCGGGTGAGTGAGTGGGTGGGTGAGTGGGTGGGTGAGTGGGTAGGTGGGTGGGTGAGTGGGTGGGTGAGTGGGTGGGTGAGTGGGTGGGTGGGTGGGTGAGTGGGTGGGTGGGTGGGTGAGTGGGTGGGTGAGTGGGTGGGTGAGTGAGTGAGTGAGTGGGTGAGTGAGTGGGTGGGTGAGTGGGTGGGTGGGTGAGTGAGTGAGTGGGTGAGTGGGTGAGTGGGTGAGTGAGTGGGTGAGTTAGTGGGTGGGTGAGTGAGTGAGTGAGTGGGTGAGTGAGTGGGTGAGTGAGTGGGAGGGTGGGTGAGTGAGTGGGTGAGTGTGTGGGTGAGTGTGTGGGTGAGTGTGTGGGTGAGTGTGTGGGTGAGTGAGTGGGTGAGTGAGTGAGTGAGTGAGTGGGTGAGTGGGTGGGTGAGTGGGTGAGTGAGTGGGTGGGTGAGTGGGTGAGTGAGTGAGTGAGTGAATGAGTGAGTGGGTGACTGGGTGAGTGAGTGGGTGACTGGGTGAGTGAGTGGGTGGGTGAGTGGGTGGGTGAGTGGGTAGGTGAGTGGGTGAGTGAGTGGGTGAGTGAGTGGGTGAGTGAGTGAGTGTGTGGGTGAGTGAGTGGGTGAGTGAGTGGGTGAGTGAGTGGGTGAGTGAGTGAATGAGTGGGTGAGTGAGTGGGTGGGTGACCGGGTGAGTGAGTGGGTGGGTGAGTGAGTGGGTGAGTGGGTGAGTGAGTGAGTGGGTGAGTGAGTGAGTGGGTGAGTGAGTGAGTGGGTGGGTGAGTGGGTGGGTGGGTGAGTGAGTGAGTGGGTGAGTGGGTGAGTGAGTGGGTGAGTTAGTGGGTGGGTGAGTGAGTGAGTGGGTGAGTGGGTGGGTGAGTGGGTGAGTGAGTGAGTGAGTGGGTGAGTGAGTGGGTGAGTGAGTGGGTGGGTGGGTGAGTGGGTGGGTGAGTGGGTGGCTGACTGGGTGAGTGAGTGGGTGGGTGAGTGGGTGGGTGACTGGGTGAGTGACTGGGTGAGTGAGTGGGTGGGTGAGTGGGTGGGTGAGTGGGTGGGTGAGTGGGTAGGTGAGTGGGTGAGTGGGTGAGTGGGTGAGTGGGTGAGTGAGTGAGTGAGTGTGTGGGTGAGTGAGTGGGTGAGTGAGTGAGTGGGTGGGTGAGTGGGTAGGTGGGTGAGTGAGTGAGTGAGTGGGTGGGTGGGTGGGTGAGTGGGTGAGTGAGTGAGTGAGTGAGTGAGTGAGTGGGTGGGTGACTGGGTGGGTGGGTGGGTGACTGGGTGAGTGAGTGGGTGGGTGAGTGGGTGGGTGAGTGGGTGGGTGAGTGGGTGGGTGACTGGGTGAGTGAGTGGGTGAGTGAGTAGGTGAGTGAGTGTGTGGGTGAGTGAGTGGGTGAGTGGGTGAGTGAGTGGGTGGTTGACCGGGTGAGTGAGTGGGTGGGTGAGTGGGTAGGTGGGTGGGTGAGTGGGTGGGTGAGTGGGTGGGTGAGTGGGTGGGTGGGTGGGTGGGTGAGTGGGTGGGTGGGTGGGTGGGTGGGTGGGTGAGTGGGTGGGTGGGTGAGTGGGTGGGTGGGTGGGTGGGTGGGTGAGTGGGTGGGTGGGTGGGTGAGTGGGTGGGTGGGTGGGTGAGTGGGTGGGTGGGTGGGTGGGTGAGTGAGTGAGTGGGTGGGTGAGTGAGTGAGTGAGTGAGTGAATGAGTGGGTGGGTGAGTGGGTGGGTGACTGGGTGAGTGAGTGGGTGACTGGGTGAGTGAGTGGGTGAGTGAGTGGGTGGGTGAGTGGGTGGGTGAGTGGGTAGGTGAGTGGGTGAGTGAGTGGGTGAGTGAGTGGGTGAGTGAGTGGGTGAGTGAGTGTGTGGGTGAGTGAGTGAATGAGTGGGTGAGTGAGTGGGTGGGTGACCGGGTGAGTGAGTGGGTGGGTGAGTGAGTGGGTGGGTGGGTGGGTGAGTGGGTGGGTGAGTGAGTGGGTGGGTGGGTGGGTGAGTGGGTGAGTGAGTGAGTGGGTGAGTGAGTGAGTGGGTGAGTGAGTGGGTGGGTGAGTGGGTGGGTGGGTGAGTGAGTGAGTGGGTGAGTGGGTGAGTGAGTGGGTGAGTTAGTGGGTGGGTGAGTGGGTGAGTTAGTGGGTGGGTGAGTGAGTGAGTGAGTGGGTGAGTGGGTGGGTGAGTGGGTGAGTGAGTGAGTGGGTGAGTGAGTGGGTGGGTGGGTGAGTGGGTGGGTGGGTGAGTGGGTGGCTGACTGGGTGAGTGAGTGGGTGAGTGAGTGGGTGGGTGAGTGGGTGGGTGACTGGGTGAGTGAGTGGGTGGGTGAGTGGGTGGGTGAGTGAGTGAGTGTGTGGGTGAGTGAGTGGGTGAGTGAGTGGGTGGGTGAGTGGGTAGGTGCGTGAGTGGGTGAGTGAGTGGGTGGGTGAGTGGGTAGGTGGGTGAGTGAGTGAGTGAGTGAGTGAGTGAGTGAGTGAGTGAGTGGGTGGGTGGGTGAGTGGGTGAGTGAGTGAGTGAGTGGTGGGTGGGTGGGGTGGGTGGGTGGGTGGGTGGGTGGGTGGGTGGGTGGGTGGGTGGGTGAGTGGGTGGGTGAGTGGGTGGGTGGGTGGAGTGGGTGGGTGGGTGGGTGGGTGAGTGAGTGGGTGGGGTGGGTGAGTGGGTGGGTGGGTGAGTGGGTGGGTGGTGAGTGGGTGGGTGGGTGAGTGGGTGGGTGGGTGGTGAGTGAGTGGGGGGTGGGTGAGTGGGTGGGTGAGTGGGTGGGTGAGCTGGGTGAGTGGAGTAGGTGAGTGAGGTGTGTGGGTGAGTGAGTGGGTGAGTGAGTGAATGGTGGGTGAGTGAGTGGGTGGGTGACCGGGTGGGTGAGTGGGTGGGTGAGTGGGTAGGGTGGGTGGGTGGGTGTGGGTGAGTGGTGGGTGGGTGGGTGAGTGGTGGGTGGGTGGGTGAGTGGTGAGTGGGTGGTGGGTGAGTGAGTGGAGTGAGTGGGTGGGTGGGTGAGTGTGTGGGTGAGTGGGGTGGGTGAGGGTGGGTGAGTGGGTGAGTGGGGGTGAGTGAGTGGGTGGTGAGTGAGTGGGTGAGTGAGTGGGTGAGTGAGTGGGTGAGTGAGTGGGTGAGTGTGTGGTGAGTGTGTGGGTGAGTGAGTGGGTGAGTGTGTGGGTGAGTGTGTGGGTGAGTGTGTGGGTGAGTGAGTGAGTGAGTGAGTGAGGTGAGTGAGTGGGTGAGTGAGTGGTGAGGTGAGTGAGTGAGTGGGTGAGTGAGTGAGTGAGTGGGTGAGTGTGGTGAGTGAGTGGGTGAGTGGAGTGGGTGAGTGAGTGGGTGGGTGAGTGAGTGGGTGAGTGGGTGAGTGAGTGAGTGAGTGGTGAGTGGGTGAGTGGGTGGTGTGACGTGGGTGAGTGAGTGAGTGAGTGGTGATGGGGTGGGTGAGTGGGTGGGTGAGTGGGTGTGGGTGAGTGGGAGTGGGTGGGTGAGTGGGTGAGTGAGTGGGTGAGTGAGTGGGTGGGTGAGTGGGTGGGTGAGTGAGTGGGTGAGTGAGTGGGTGAGTGAGTGAGTGGGTGAGTGAGTGGGTGGGTGAGTGGGTGAGTGAGGGTGGGTGAGTGGGTGGTGAGTGGGTGGGTGAGTGGGTGGTGAGTGGGTGGTGACTGGGTGAGTGAGTGGGTGGGGTGAGTGGGTGGGTGAGTGGGTGAGTGTGGGTGGGTGAGTGGGTGGGTGAGTGGGTGGGTGAGTGGGTGTGAGTGGGTGAGTGGTGGTGGTGTGTGAGTGGGTGAGTGGGGTGAGTGAGTGAGTGTGTGGGTGAGTGGGTGAGTGGGTGAGTGTGTGAGTGGTGGGTGGTGGGTGGAGTGGGTGAGTGAGTGGTGTGGTGGAGTGTGTGGTGTGGTGTGGTGAGTGGGGGGGTGGGTGGTGGTGGTGGGTGGGTGGATGAGTGGGTGGGTGGGTGAGTGGGTGGGTGGGTGGGTGGGTGAGTGGGTGGGTGGGTGGGTGGGTGGGTGAGTGGGTGGGTGGTGGTGGGTGAGTGGTGGGTGACCGGGTGAGTGAGTGGGTGGGTGAGTGAGTGGGTGAGTGGGTGAGTGGGTGAGTGGGTGAGTGAGTGAGTGGGTGAGTGAGTGGGTGGGTGAGTGAGTGGGTGGGTGAGTGGGTGGGTGGGTGAGTGAGTGAGTGAGTGAGTGGGTGAGTGGGTGAGTGAGTGGGTGAGTTAGTGGGTGGGTGAGTGAGTGAGTGGGTGAGTGGGTGGGTGAGTGGGTGAGTGAGTGAGTGGGTGAGTGAGTGGGTGAGTGAGTGGGTGGGTGGGTGAGTGGGTGGGTGAGTGGGTGGCTGACTGGGTGAGTGAGTGGGTGGGTGAGTGGGTGGGTGACTGGGTGAGTGACTGGGTGAGTGAGTGGGTGGGTGAGTGGGTGGGTGAGTGGGTGGGTGAGTGGGTAGGTGAGTGGGTGAGTGGGTGAGTGGGTGAGTGAGTGAGTGGGTGAGTGAGTGAGTGTGTGGGTGAGTGAGTGGGTGAGTGAGTGGGTGGGTGAGTGGGTAGGTGGGTGAGTGAGTGAGTGAGTGAGTGGGTGGGTGGGTGAGTGGGTGAGTGAGTGAGTGAGTGAGTGAGTGAGTGAGTGAGTGAGTGGGTGGGTGACTGGGTGGGTGGGTGGGTGGGTGACTGGGTGAGTGAGTGGGTGGGTGAGTGGGTGGGTGAGTGGGTGGGTGAGTGGGTGGGTGACTGGGTGAGTGAGTGGGTGAGTGAGTAGGTGAGTGAGTGAGTGGGTGAGTGAGTGAATGAGTGGGTGAGTGAGTGGGTGGTTGACCGGGTGAGTGAGTGGGTGGGTGAGTGGGTAGGTGGGTGGGTGAGTGGGTGGGTGAGTGGGTGGGTGGGTGGGTGAGTGGGTGGGTGGGTGGGTGAGTGGGTGAGTGAGTGAGTGAGTGAGTGAGTGGGTGAGTGAGTGAGTGAGTGAGTGAGTGGGTGAGTGAGTGAGTGAGTGAGTGGGTGAGTGAGTGAGTGAGTGAATGAGTGGGTGGGTGAGTGGGTGGGTGACTGGGTGAGTGAGTGGGTGACTGGGTGAGTGAGTGGGTGAGTGAGTGGGTGGGTGAGTGGGTGGGTGAGTGGGTAGGTGAGTGGGTGAGTGAGTGGGTGAGTGAGTGGGTGAGTGAGTGAGTGGGTGAGTGAGTGGGTGAGTGAGTGGGTGAGTGAGTGAATGAGTGGGTGAGTGAGTGGGTGGGTGACCGGGTGAGTGAGTGGGTGGGTGGGTGAGTGAGTGGGTGGGTGGGTGGGTGGGTGAGTGGGTGAGTGAGTGAGTGGGTGAGTGAGTGAGTGGGTGAGTGAGTGGGTGGGTGAGTGGGTGGGTGGGTGAGTGAGTGAGTGGGTGAGTGGGTGAGTGAGTGGGTGGGTGGGTGAGTGAGTGAGTGGGTGAGTGGGTGAGTGAGTGGGTGAGTTAGTGGGTGGGTGAGTGGGTGAGTTAGTGGGTGGGTGAGTGAGTGAGTGGGTGAGTGGGTGGGTGAGTGGGTGAGTGAGTGGGTGGGTGGGTGAGTGGGTGGGTGAGTGGGTGGCTGACTGGGTGAGTGAGTGGGTGGGTGAGTGGGTGGGTGACTGGGTGACTGAGTGGGTGGGTGAGTGGGTGGGTGAGTGGGTGGGTGGGTGAGTGAGTGAGTGGGTGAGTGAGTGAGTGTGTGGGTGAGTGAGTGGGTGAGTGAGTGGGTGGGTGAGTGGGTGGGTGAGTGGGTGGGTGACTGGGTGAGTGAGTGGGTGAGTGAGTAGGTGAGTGAGTGAGTGGGTGAGTGAGTGAATGAGTGGGTGAGTGAGTGGGTGGGTGACCGGGTGAGTGAGTGGGTGGGTGAGTGGGTGAGTGGGTGGGTGAGTGGGTGGGTGAGTGGGTGGGTGGGTGGGTGGGTGAGTGGGTGGGTGGGTGAGTGGGTGGGTGGGTGAGTGGGTGAGTGAGTGAGTGGGTGAGTGAGTGAGTGGGTGAGTGAGTGAGTGGGTGGGTGGGTGAGTGAGTGAGTGAGTGGGTGAGTGGGTGAGTGAGTGGGTGAGTTAGTGGGTGGGTGAGTGAGTGAGTGAGTGGGTGAGTGGGTGAGTGAGTGAGTGGGTGAGTGAGTGGGTGAGTGGGTGGGTGGGTGGGTGAGTGGGTGAGTGAGTGGGTGAGTGTGTGGGTGAGTGTGTGGGTGAGTGAGTGGGTGAGTGAGTGAGTGAGTGAGTGGGTGAGTGAGTGGGTGAGTGGGTGAGTGAGTGAGTGAGTGAGTGAGTGAGTGGGTGAGTGAGTGAGTGAGTGAGTGAGTGAGTGAGTGAGTGAGTGGGTGGGTGACTGGGTGAGTGAGTGGGTGACTTGGTGAGTGAGTGGGTGAGTGAGTGGGTGAGTGAGTGGGTGGGTGAGTGGGTGAGTGAGTGAGTGAGTGGGTGAGTGAGTGAGTGAGTGAGTGAGTGGGTGAGTGGGTGGGTGAGTGGGTGAGTGAGTTAGTGAGTGAATGAGTGGGTGGGTGAGTGGGTGGGTGACTGGGTGAGTGAGTGGGTGACTGGGTGAGTGAGTGGGTGAGTGAGTGGGTGGGTGAGTGGGTGGGTGAGTGGGTAGGTGAGTGGGTGAGTGAGTGGGTGAGTGAGTGGGTGGGTGAGTGGGTGAGTGAGTGAGTGAGTGAGTGAGTGGGTGAGTGAGTGAGTGAGTGAGTGGGTGAGTGAGTGGGTGGGTGGGTGAGTGGGTGGGTGAGTGGGTGGCTGACTGGGTGAGTGAGTGGGTGGGTGAGTGGGTGGGTGACTGGGTGAGTGAGTGGGTGGGTGAGTGGGTGGGTGAGTGGGTGGGTGAGTGGGTAGATGAGTGGGTGAGTGGGTGAGTGAGGGAGTGAGTGGGTGAGTGAGTGAGTGTGTGGGTGAGTGAGTGGGTGGGTAGGTGGGTGAGTGAGTGAGTGAGTGGGTGGGTGGGTGAGTGGGTGAGTGAGTGAGTGAGTGAGTGAGTGGGTGGGTGGGTGGGTGAGTGGGTGGGTGGGTGGGTGAGTGGGTGGGTGGGTGGGTGAGTGAGTGGGTGGGTGGGTGAGTGGGTGGGTGGGTGGGTGAGTGGGTGGGTGGGTGAGTGGGTGAGTGAGTGAGTGAGTGAGTGGGTGAGTGAGTGAGTGGGTGAGTGAGTGAGTGGGTGAGTGAGTGAGTGAGTGAGTGAGTGAGTGGGTGGGTGGGTGGGTGGGTGAGTGGGTGGGTGAGTGGGTGAGTGAGTGGGTGGGTGAGTGGGTGGGTGAGTGGGTGGGTGAGTGGGTGAGTGAGTGTGTGAGTGGGTGAGTGAGTGTGTGAGTGGGTGAGTGAGTGGGTGAGTGGGTGAGTGAGTGAATGAGTGGGTGAGTGAGTGGGTGGGTGAGTGGGTGAGTGAGTGAGTGGGTGAGTGAGTGAGTGAGTGAGTGGGTGGGTGGGTGAGTGGGTGGGTGAGTGGGTGGCTGACTGGGTGAGTGAGTGGGTGGGTGAGTGGGTGGGTGACTGGGTGAGTGAGTGGGTGGGTGAGTGGGTGGGTGAGTGGGTGGGTGAGTGGGTAGATGAGTGGGTGAGTGGGTGAGTGAGTGAGTGGGTGAGTGAGTGTGTGGGTGAGTGAGTGGGTGAGTGAGTGGGTGGGTGAGTGGGTAGGTGGGTGAGTAAGTGAGTGGGTGGGTGGGTGAGTGGGTGAGTGAGTGAGTGAGTGAGTGGGTGGGTGGGTGGGTGGGTGGGTGAGTGGGTGGGTGGGTGGGTGGGTGGGTGGGTGAGTGGGTGGGTGGGTGAGTGGGTGGGTGGGTGGGTGAGTGGGTGAGTGAGTGAGTGGGTGAGTGAGTGGGTGAGTGAGTGAGTGGGTGGGTGGGTGGGTGAGTGAGTGAGTGAGTGAGTGAGTGAGTGAGTGGGTGGGTGGGTGGGTGGGTGGGTGGGTGACTGGGTGAGTGGGTGGGTGACTGGGTGAGTGGGTGGGTGACTGGGTGAGTGAGTGGGTGGGTGAGTGGGTGGGTGACTGGGTGAGTGAGTGGGTGAGTGAGTGTGGGTGAGTGAGTGAATGAGTGGGTGAGTGAGTGGGTGGGTGACCGGGTGAGTGAGTGGGTGGGTGAGTGGGTAGGTGGGTGGGTGAGTGGGTGGGTGGGTGGGTGGGTGAGTGGGTGGGTGGGTGGGTGGGTGGGTGAGTGAGTGAGTGAGTGAGTGAGTGAGTGAGTGGGTGGGTGGGTGGGTGAGTGGGTGGGTGACTGGGTGAGTGAGTGGGTGACTGGGTGAGTGAGTGGGTGAGTGAGTGGGTGGGTGAGTGGGTAGGTGAGTGGGTGAGTGAGTGGGTGAGTGAGTGGGTGAGTGAGTGGGTGAGTGAGTGTGTGGGTGAGTGAGTGGGTGAGTGAGTGGGTGAGTGAGTGAATGAGTGGGTGAGTGAGTGGGTGGGTGACCGGGTGAGTGAGTGGGTGGGTGAGTGAGTGGGTGGGTGGGTGGGTGAGTGAGTGAGTGGGTGAGTGGGTGAGTGGGTGAGTGAGTGGGTGGGTGAGTGGGTGGGTGGGTGAGTGAGTGAGTGGGTGAGTGGGTGAGTGAGTGGGTGAGTGGGTGAGTGAGTGGGTGAGTTAGTGGGTGGGTTAGTGAGTGAGTGGGTGAGTGGGTGGGTGAGTGGGTGAGTGAATGAGTGGGTGAGTGAGTGGGTGAGTGAGTGAGTGGGTGGGTGGGTGAGTGGGTGGGTGAGTGGGTGGCTGACTGGGTGAGTGAGTGGGTGGGTGAGTGGGTGGGTGACTGGGTGAGTGGGTGGGTGAGTGGGTAGGTGAGTGGGTGAGTGGGTGAGTGAGTGAGTGAGTGGGTGAATGAGTGAGTGTGTGGATGAGTGAGTGGGTGGGTGAGTGGGTAGGTGGGTGAGTGAGTGAGTGAGTGGGTGGGTGGGTGAGTGGGTGAGTGAGTGAGTGAGTGAGTGAGTGAGTGAGTGAGTGAGTGAGTGAGTGGGTGGGTGGGTGGGTGGGTGGGTGGGTGACTGGGTGACTGGGTGAGTGGGTGGGTGACTGGGTGAGTGGGTGGGTGACTGGGTGGGTGAGTGGGTGGCTGACTGGGTGAGTGAGTGGGTGGCTGACTGGGTGAGTGAGTGGGTGGGTGGGTGACCGGGTGAGTGAGTGGGTGGGTGAGTGAGTGGGTGGGTGGGTGGGTGGGTGGGTGAGTGGGTGAGTGAGTGAGTGGGTGAGTGGGTGAGTGGGTGAGTGGGTGAGTGAGTGGGTGGGTGAGTGGGTGGGTGGGTGAGTGAGTGAGTGGGTGAGTGGGTGAGTGAGTGGGTGAGTTAGTGGGTGGGTTAGTGAGTGAGTGGGTGAGTGGGTGGGTGAGTGGGTGAGTGAGTGAGTGGGTGAGTGAGTGGGTGAGTGAGTGAGTGAGTGGGTGGGTGGGTGAGTGGGTGGCTGACTGGGTGAGTGAGTGGGTGGGTGAGTGGGTGGGTGACTGGGTGAGTGAGTGGGTGGGTGAGTGGGTGAGTGAGTGGGTGGGTGAGTGGGTAGGTGAGTGGGTGAGTGGGTGAGTGAGTGAGTGAGTGGGTGAATGAGTGAGTGTGTGGGTGAGTGAGTGGGTGGGTGAGTGGGTAGGTGGGTGAGTGAGTGAGTGAGTGGGTGGGTGGGTGAGTGGGTGAGTGAGTGAGTGAGTGAGTGAGTGAGTGAGTGGGTGGGTGGGTGGGTGGGTGACTGGGTGAGTGGGTGGGTGACTGGGTGAGTGGGTGGGTGACTGGGTGGGTGAGTGGGTGGCTGACTGGGTGGGTGAGTGGGTGGCTGACTGGGTGAGTGAGTGGGTGGCTGACTGGGTGAGTGAGTGGGTGGGTGGGTGAGTGGGTGAGTGGGTGGGTGAGTGGGTGGGTGGGTGGGTAGATGAGTGGGTGAGTGGGTGAGTGAGTGAGTGTGTGGGTGAGTGAGTGGGTGAGTGAGTGGGTGGGTGAGTGGGTAGGTGGGTGAGTGAGTGAGTGAGTGAGTGGGTGGGTGGGTGAGTGGGTGAGTGAGTGAGTGAGTGGGTGGGTGGGTGGGTGGGTGGGTGAGTGAGTGAGTGGGTGAGTGGGTGGGTGAGTGGGTGGGTGGGTGAGTGGGTGAGTGGGTGAGTGGGTGAGTGAGTGAGTGAGTGAGTGAGTGGGTGAGTGAGTGGGTGGGTGAGTGGGTAGGTGGGTGAGTGAGTGAGTGGGTGGGTGGGTGGGTGGGTGAGTGGGTGGGTGAGTGGGTGAGTGAGTGAGTGAGTGAGTGAGTGGGTGAGTGGGTGGGTGAGTGGGTGGGTGGGTGGGTGAGTGGGTGAGTGAGTGAGTGGGTGAGTGAGTGAGTGGGTGAGTGAGTGAGTGGGTGAGTGAGTGGGTGAGTGGGTGGGTGAGTGGGTGGGTGGGTGGGTGAGTGGGTGGGTGAGTGGGTGGGTGGGTGGGTGAGTGGGTGGGTGAGTGGGTGGGTGGGTGGGTGGGTGAGTGGGTGGGTGAGTGGGTGGGTGGGTGGGTGGGTGAGTGGGTGGGTGGGTGAGTGGGTGGGTGGGTGGGTGAGTGGGTGAGTGAGTGGGTGGGTGAGTGAGTGGGTGAGTGAGTGAGTGGGTGGGTGGGTGAGTGAGTGAGTGAGTGGGTGGGTGGGTGGGTGACTGGGTGAGTGGGTGGGTGACTGGGTGAGTGGGTGGGTGACTGGGTGAGTGAGTGGGTGGGTGAGTGGGTGGGTGACTGGGTGAGTGAGTGGGTGAGTGAGTAGGTGAGTGAGTGTGTGGGTGAGTGAGTGGGTGAGTGAGTGGGTGGGTGGGTGGGTGAGTGGGTGGGTGGGTGGGTGAGTGGGTGAGTGTGTGAGTGAGTGAGTGAGTGAGTGAGTGAATGAGTGGGTGGGTGAGTGGGTGGGTGACTGGGTGAGTGAGTGGGTGACTGGGTGAGTGAGTGGGTGACTGGGTGAGTGAGTGGGTGAGTGAGTGGGTGGGTGGGTGGGTGGGTGGGTGGGTGAGTGGGTGAGTGAGTGAGTGGGTGAGTGAGTGGGTGAGTGAGTGAGTGGGTGGGTGGGTGAGTGAGTGAGTGAGTGAGTGGGTGGGTGGGTGGGTGGGTGGGTGGGTGACTGGGTGAGTGGGTGGGTGACTGGGTGAGTGAGTGGGTGACTGGGTGAGTGAGTGGGTGGGTGAGTGGGTGGGTGACTGGGTGAGTGAGTGGGTGAGTGAGTAGGTGAGTGAGTGTGTGGGTGAGTGAGTGGGTGAGTGAGTGGGTGGGTGGGTGGGTGAGTGGGTGGGTGGGTGGGTGAGTGGGTGAGTGTGTGAGTGAGTGAGTGAGTGAGTGAATGAGTGGGTGGGTGAGTGGGTGGGTGACTGGGTGAGTGAGTGGGTGACTGGGTGAGTGAGTGGGTGACTGGGTGAGTGAGTGGGTGAGTGAGTGGGTGGGTGACTGGGTGAGTGAGTGGGTGGGTGGGTGAGTGGGTGGCTGACTGGGTGAGTGAGTGGGTGGGTGAGTGGGTGGGTGACTGGGTGAGTGAGTGGGTGGGTGAGTGGGTGAGTGAGTGGGTGGGTGAGTGGGTAGGTGAGTGGGTGAGTGGGTGAGTGAGTGAGTGAGTGGGTGAATGAGTGAGTGTGTGGGTGAGTGAGTGGGTGGGTGAGTGGGTAGGTGGGTGAGTGAGTGAGTGAGTGAGTGGGTGGGTGGGTGGGTGAGTGGGTGAGTGAGTGAGTGAGTGAGTGAGTGGGTGGGTGGGTGACTGGGTGAGTGGGTGGGTGACTGGGTGAGTGGGTGGGTGACTGGGTGGGTGAGTGGGTGGCTGACTAGGTGGGTGAGTGGGTGGCTGACTGGGTGAGTGAGTGGGTGGCTGACTGGGTGAGTGAGTGGGTGGGTGGGTGAGTGGGTGAGTGGGTGGGTGAGTGGGTGGGTGGGTGGGTAGATGAGTGGGTGAGTGGGTGAGTGAGTGAGTGTGTGGGTGAGTGAGTGGGTGAGTGAGTGGGTGGGTGAGTGGGTAGGTGGGTGAGTGAGTGAGTGAGTGGGTGGGTGGGTGAGTGGGTGAGTGAGTGAGTGAGTGAGTGGGTGGGTGGGTGGGTGAGTGGGTGAGTGAGTGAGTGAGTGGGTGAGTGGGTGGGTGAGTGGGTGGGTGGGTGAGTGGGTGAGTGGGTGAGTGGGGTGAGTGAGTGAGTGGGTGAGTGAGTGGGTGGGTGAGTGGGTAGGTGGGTGAGTGAGTGAGTGGGTGGGTGGGTGGGTGAGTGGGTGAGTGAGTGGGTGGGTGAGTGGGTGAGTGAGTGAGTGAGTGAGTGAGTGGGTGAGTGGGTGGGTGAGTGGGTGGGTGGGTGGGTGAGTGGGTGAGTGAGTGAGTGGGTGAGTGAGTGAGTGGGTGAGTGAGTGGGTGAGTGGGTGGGTGAGTGGGTGGGTGGGTGGGTGAGTGGGTGGGTGAGTGGGTGGGTGGGTGGGTGAGTGGGTGGGTGAGTGGGTGGGTGGGTGGGTGGGTGAGTGGGTGGGTGAGTGGGTGGGTGGGTGGGTGGGTGAGTGGGTGGGTGGGTGAGTGGGTGGGTGGGTGGGTGAGTGGGTGAGTGAGTGGGTGGGTGAGTGAGTGGGTGAGTGAGTGAGTGGGTGGGTGGGTGAGTGAGTGAGTGAGTGGGTGGGTGGGTGGGTGACTGGGTGAGTGGGTGGGTGACTGGGTGAGTGGGTGGGTGACTGGGTGAGTGAGTGGGTGGGTGAGTGGGTGGGTGACTGGGTGAGTGAGTGGGTGAGTGAGTAGGTGAGTGAGTGTGTGGGTGAGTGAGTGGGTGAGTGAGTGGGTGGGTGGGTGGGTGAGTGGGTGGGTGGGTGGGTGAGTGGGTGAGTGTGTGAGTGAGTGAGTGAGTGAATGAGTGGGTGACTGGGTGGGTGGGTGGGTGAGTGGGTGAGTGAGTGAGTGGGTGAGTGAGTGGGTGAGTGAGTGAGTGGGTGAGTGAGTGGGTGAGTGAGTGAGTGGGTGGGTGGGTGAGTGAGTGAGTGAGTGAGTGAGTGAGTGGGTGGGTGGGTGGGTGGGTGGGTGGGTGACTGGGTGAGTGGGTGGGTGACTGGGTGAGTGAGTGGGTGACTGGGTGAGTGAGTGGGTGGGTGAGTGGGTGGGTGACTGGGTGAGTGAGTGGGTGAGTGAGTAGGTGAGTGAGTGTGTGGGTGAGTGAGTGGGTGAGTGAGTGGGTGGGTGGGTGGGTGAGTGGGTGGGTGGGTGGGTGAGTGGGTGAGTGTGTGAGTGAGTGAGTGAGTGAGTGAGTGAATGAGTGGGTGGGTGAGTGGGTGGGTGACTGGGTGAGTGAGTGGGTGACTGGGTGAGTGAGTGGGTGACTGGGTGAGTGAGTGGGTGAGTGAGTGGGTGGGTGAGTGGGTGGGTGAGTGGGTAGGTGAGTGGGTGAGTGAGTGGGTGAGTGAGTGGGTGAGTGAGTGGGTGAGTGAGTGGGTGAGTGAGTGTGTGGGTGAGTGAGTGGGTGAGTGAGTGGGTGAGTGAGTGAATGAGTGGGTGAGTGAGTGGGTGGGTGACCGGGTGAGTGAGTGGGTGGGTGAGTGAGTGGGTGGGTGGGTGGGTGGGTGGGTGAGTGAGTGGGTGAGTGGGTGAGTGAGTGAGTGGGTGAGTGGGTGGGTGAGTGGGTGGGTGAGTGGGTGGGTGGGTGAGTGGGTGGGTGGGTGAGTGGGTGAGTGAGTGGGTGAGTTAGTGGGTGGGTGAGTGAGTGAGTGGGTGAGTGGGTGGGTGAGTGAGTGGGTGAGTGAGTGGGTGAGTGAGTGGGTGGGTGGGTGAGTGGGTGGGTGAGTGGGTGGCTGACTGGGTGAGTGAGTGGGTGGGTGAGTGGGTGGGTGACTGGGTGAGTGAGTGGGTGGGTGAGTGGGTGGGTGAGTGGGTGGGTGAGTGGGTAGGTGAGTGAGTGAGTGAGTGAGTGGGTGGGTGGGTGAGTGGGTGAGTGAGTGAGTGAGTGAGTGAGTGAGTGAGTGAGTGAGTGAGTGAGTGAGTGGGTGGGTGGGTGGGTGGGTGACTGGGTGAGTGGGTGGGTGACTGGGTGAGTGGGTGGGTGACTGGGTGAGTGGGTGGGTGAGTGAGTAGGTGAGTGAGTGTGTGGGTGAGTGAGTGGGTGAGTGAGTGAATGAGTGGGTGAGTGAGTGGGTGGGTGACCGGGTGAGTGAGTGGGTGGGTGAGTGGGTAGGTGGGTGGGTGAGTGGGTGGGTGAGTGGGTGGGTGGGTGGGTGAGTGGGTGGGTGGGTGAGTGGGTGAGTGAGTGAGTGGGTGAGTGAGTGGGTGAGTGAGTGGGTGGGTGGGTGGGTGAGTGAGTGAGTGAGTGAGTGAGTGAGTGAGTGGGTGAGTGGGTGAGTGAGTGGGTGAGTGGGTGAGTGAGTGGGTGAGTGTGTGGGTGAGTGTGTGGGTGAGTGTGTGGGTGAGTGAGTGAGTGAGTGAGTGGGTGAGTGGGTGAGTGAGTGAGTGAGTGAGTGAGTGAGTGAGTGAGTGAGTGAGTGAGTGAGTGAATGGGTGGGTGACTGGGTGAGTGAGTGGGTGACTGGGTGAGTGAGTGGGTGAATGAGTGGGTGGGTGAGTGGGTGGGTGGGTGAGTGGGTGAGTGAGTGAGTGAGTGAGTGGGTGGGTGAGTGAGTGAGTGAGTGAGTGAGTGAGTGAGTGAGTGAGTGAGTGAGTGGGTGGGTGAGTGGGTGGGTGAGTGGGTGGGTGGGTGGGTGAGTGGGTGGGTGGGTGAGTGGGTGAGTGAGTGGGTGAGTTAGTGGGTGGGTGAGTGAGTGAGTGGGTGAGTGGGTGGGTGAGTGAGTGGGTGAGTGAGTGGGTGAGTGAGTGGGTGGGTGGGTGAGTGGGTGGGTGAGTGGGTGGCTGACTGGGTGAGTGAGTGGGTGGGTGAGTGGGTGGGTGACTGGGTGAGTGAGTGGGTGGGTGAGTGGGTGGGTGAGTGGGTGGGTGAGTGGGTAGGTGAGTGAGTGAGTGAGTGGGTGGGTGGGTGAGTGGGTGAGTGAGTGAGTGAGTGAGTGAGTGAGTGAGTGAGTGAGTGAGTGAGTGAGTGAGTGGGTGGGTGGGTGGGTGGGTGACTGGGTGAGTGGGTGGGTGACTGGGTGAGTGGGTGGGTGACTGGGTGAGTGGGTGGGTGAGTGAGTAGGTGAGTGAGTGTGTGGGTGAGTGAGTGGGTGAGTGAGTGAATGAGTGGGTGAGTGAGTGGGTGGGTGACCGGGTGAGTGAGTGGGTGGGTGAGTGGGTAGGTGGGTGGGTGAGTGGGTGGGTGAGTGGGTGGGTGGGTGGGTGAGTGGGTGGGTGGGTGGGTGAGTGGGTGAGTGAGTGAGTGGGTGAGTGAGTGGGTGAGTGAGTGAGTGGGTGGGTGGGTGAGTGAGTGAGTGAGTGGGTGAGTGGGTGAGTGAGTGGGTGAGTGGGTGAGTGAGTGGGTGAGTGTGTGGGTGAGTGTGTGGGTGAGTGTGTGGGTGAGTGAGTGGGTGAGTGAGTGAGTGAGTGGGTGAGTGGGTGAGTGAGTGAGTGAGTGAGTGAATGGGTGGGTGACTGGGTGAGTGAGTGGGTGACTGGGTGAGTGAGTGGGTGAATGAGTGGGTGGGTGAGTGGGTGGGTGGGTGAGTGGGTGAGTGAGTGAGTGAGTGAGTGAGTGGGTGGGTGAGTGAGTGAGTGAGTGAGTGAGTGAGTGAGTGAGTGGGTGCCTGGGTGAGTGAGTGGGTGAGTGAGTGGGTGGGTGAGTGGGTGGGTGAGTGGGTAGGTGAGTGGGTGAGTGAGTGGGTGAGTGAGTGAGTGGGTGAGTGAGTGAATGAGTGGGTGAGTGAGTGGGTGGGTGAGTGGGTGAGTGAGTGGGTGAGTGGGTGAGTGAGTGGGTGGGTGACTGGGTGAGTGAGTGGGTGACTGGGTGAGTGGGTGGGTGACTGGGTGAGTGGGTGGGTGACTGGGTGAGTGAGTGGGTGGGTGAGTGGGTGGGTGACTGGGTGAGTGAGTGGGTGAGTGAGTGTGGGTGAGTGAGTGGGTGAGTGAGTGAATGAGTGGGTGAGTGAGTGGGTGGGTGACCGGGTGAGTGAGTGGGTGGGTGAGTGGGTAGGTGGGTGGGTGAGTGGGTGGGTGGGTGGGTGGGTGAGTGGGTGGGTGGGTGGGTGAGTGAGTGTGAGTGAGTGAGTGAGTGAGTGAGTGAGTGAGTGAGTGGGTGGGTGAGTGAGTGAGTGAGTGAGTGAGTGAGTGAGTGAGTGAGTGAGTGAGTGAGTGGGTGCCTGGGTGAGTGAGTGGGTGAGTGAGTGGGTGGGTGAGTGGGTGGGTGAGTGGGTAGGTGAGTGGGTGAGTGAGTGGGTGAGTGAGTGAGTGGGTGAGTGAGTGAATGAGTGGGTGAGTGAGTGGGTGGGTGAGTGGGTGAGTGAGTGGGTGAGTGGGTGAGTGAGTGGGTGGGTGACTGGGTGAGTGAGTGGGTGACTGGGTGAGTGGGTGGGTGACTGGGTGAGTGGGTGGGTGACTGGGTGAGTGAGTGGGTGGGTGAGTGGGTGGGTGACTGGGTGAGTGAGTGGGTGAGTGAGTGTGGGTGAGTGAGTGGGTGAGTGAGTGAATGAGTGGGTGAGTGAGTGGGTGGGTGACCGGGTGAGTGAGTGGGTGAGTGAGTGGGTGGGTGACTGGGTGAGTGAGTGGGTGACTGGGTGAGTGGGTGGGTGACTGGGTGAGTGGGTGGGTGACTGGGTGAGTGAGTGGGTGGGTGAGTGGGTGGGTGACTGGGTGAGTGAGTGGGTGAGTGAGTGTGGGTGAGTGAGTGGGTGAGTGAGTGAATGAGTGGGTGAGTGAGTGGGTGGGTGACCGGGTGAGTGAGTGGGTGGGTGAGTGGGTAGGTGGGTGGGTGAGTGGGTGGGTGGGTGGGTGGGTGAGTGGGTGGGTGGGTGGGTGAGTGGGTGAGTGAGTGAGTGAGTGAGTGAGTGAGTGAGTGAGTGAGTGAGTGGGTGGGTGGGTGGGTGAGTGGGTGGGTGACTGGGTGAGTGAGTGGGTGACTGGGTGAGTGAGTGGGTGAGTGAGTGGGTGGGTGAGTGGGTAGGTGAGTGGGTGAGTGAGTGGGTGAGTGAGTGGGTGAGTGAGTGGGTGAGTGAGTGTGTGGGTGAGTGAGTGGGTGAGTGAGTGGGTGAGTGAGTGAATGAGTGGGTGAGTGAGTGGGTGGGTGACCGGGTGAGTGAGTGGGTGGGTGAGTGAGTGAGTGGGTGGGTGGGTGGGTGGGTGGGTGGGTGAGTGAGTGAGTGGGTGAGTGGGTGAGTGGGTGAGTGGGTGAGTGAGTGGGTGGGTGAGTGGGTGGGTGGGTGAGTGAGTGAGTGGGTGAGTGGGTGAGTGAGTGGGTGAGTGGGTGAGTGAGTGGGTGAGTTAGTGGGTGGGTTAGTGAGTGAGTGGGTGAGTGGGTGGGTGAGTGGGTGAGTGAATGAGTGGGTGAGTGAGTGGGTGAGTGAGTGAGTGGGTGGGTGGGTGAGTGGGTGGGTGAGTGGGTGGCTGACTGGGTGAGTGAGTGGGTGGGTGAGTGGGTGGGTGACTGGGTGAGTGGGTGGGTGAGTGGGTAGGTGAGTGGGTGAGTGGGTGAGTGAGTGAGTGAGTGGGTGAATGAGTGAGTGTGTGGATGAGTGAGTGGGTGGGTGAGTGGGTAGGTGGGTGAGTGAGTGAGTGAGTGAGTGAGTGAGTGGGTGGGTGGGTGAGTGGGTGAGTGAGTGAGTGAGTGAGTGAGTGGGTGGGTGGGTGGGTGGGTGACTGGGTGACTGGGTGAGTGGGTGGGTGACTGGGTGAGTGGGTGGGTGACTGGGTGGGTGAGTGGGTGGCTGACTGGGTGAGTGAGTGGGTGGCTGACTGGGTGAGTGAGTGGGTGGGTGGGTGACCGGGTGAGTGAGTGGGTGGGTGAGTGAGTGAGTGGGTGGGTGGGTGGGTGGGTGGGTGGGTGGGTGGGTGGGTGAGTGGGTGAGTGAGTGAGTGGGTGAGTGGGTGAGTGGGTGAGTGGGTGAGTGAGTGGGTGGGTGAGTGGGTGGGTGGGTGAGTGAGTGAGTGGGTGAGTGGGTGAGTGAGTGGGTGAGTTAGTGGGTGGGTTAGTGAGTGAGTGGGTGAGTGGGTGGGTGAGTGGGTGAGTGAGTGAGTGGGTGAGTGAGTGGGTGAGTGAGTGAGTGAGTGGGTGGGTGGGTGAGTGGGTGGCTGACTGGGTGAGTGAGTGGGTGGGTGAGTGGGTGGGTGACTGGGTGAGTGAGTGGGTGGGTGAGTGGGTGAGTGAGTGGGTGGGTGAGTGGGTAGGTGAGTGGGTGAGTGGGTGAGTGAGTGAGTGAGTGGGTGAATGAGTGAGTGTGTGGGTGAGTGAGTGGGTGGGTGAGTGGGTAGGTGGGTGAGTGAGTGAGTGAGTGGGTGGGTGGGTGAGTGGGTGAGTGAGTGAGTGAGTGGGTGGGTGGGTGGGTGGGTGACTGGGTGAGTGGGTGGGTGACTGGGTGAGTGGGTGGGTGACTGGGTGGGTGAGTGGGTGGCTGACTGGGTGGGTGAGTGGGTGGCTGACTGGGTGAGTGAGTGGGTGGCTGACTGGGTGAGTGAGTGGGTGGGTGGGTGAGTGGGTGAGTGGGTGGGTGAGTGGGTGGGTGGGTGGGTAGATGAGTGGGTGAGTGGGTGAGTGAGTGAGTGTGTGGGTGAGTGAGTGGGTGAGTGAGTGGGTGGGTGAGTGGGTAGGTGGGTGAGTGAGTGAGTGAGTGGGTGGGTGGGTGAGTGGGTGAGTGAGTGAGTGAGTGAGTGGGTGGGTGGGTGGGTGGGTGAGTGGGTGAGTGAGTGAGTGAGTGAGTGGGTGAGTGGGTGGGTGAGTGGGTGGGTGGGTGAGTGGGTGAGTGGGTGAGTGGGTGAGTGAGTGAGTGGGTGAGTGAGTGGGTGGGTGAGTGGGTAGGTGGGTGAGTGAGTGAGTGAGTGGGTGGGTGGGTGGGTGAGTGGGTGAGTGAGTGGGTGGGTGAGTGGGTGAGTGAGTGAGTGAGTGAGTGAGTGGGTGAGTGGGTGGGTGAGTGGGTGGGTGGGTGGGTGAGTGGGTGAGTGAGTGAGTGGGTGAGTGAGTGAGTGGGTGAGTGAGTGGGTGAGTGGGTGGGTGAGTGGGTGGGTGGGTGGGTGAGTGGGTGGGTGAGTGGGTGGGTGGGTGGGGTGAGTGGGTGGGTGAGTGGGTGGGTGGGTGGGTGGGTGAGTGGGTGGGTGAGTGGGTGGGTGGGTGGGTGGGTGGGTGAGTGGGTGGGTGGGTGAGTGGGTGGGTGGGTGGGTGAGTGGGTGGGTGAGTGGGGTGGGTGAGTGAGTGGGTGAGTGAGTGAGTGGGTGGGTGGGTGGGTGGGTGGTGAGTGAGTGAGTGGTGGGTGGGTGGGTGGGTGACTGGGTGAGTGGGGTGGGTGACTGGGTGAGTGGGTGGGTGACTGGTGAGTGAGTGGGTGGGGTGAGTGGGTGGGTGAGTGAGTGGGTGAGTGAGTGGGTGGGTGGGTGGGTGAGTGGGTGGGTGGGTGGGTGAGTGGGTGAGTGTGTGAGTGAGTGAGTGAGTGAGTGAGTGAGTGAGTGAATGAGTGGGTGGGTGAGTGGGTGGGTGACTGGGTGAGTGAGTGGGTGACTGGGTGAGTGAGTGGGTGACTGGGTGAGTGAGTGGGTGAGTGAGTGGGTGGGTGGGTGGGTGGGTGGGTGAGTGGGTGAGTGAGTGAGTGGGTGAGTGAGTGGGTGAGTGAGTGAGTGGGTGGGTGGGTGAGTGAGTGAGTGAGTGAGTGAGTGAGTGAGTGAGTGAGTGAGTGAGTGAGTGAGTGAGTGAGTGGGTGGGTGGGTGGGTGGGTGACTGGGTGAGTGGGTGGGTGACTGGGGTGAGTGAGTGGGTGGGTGAGTGGGTGGGTGACTGGGTGAGTGAGTGGGTGAGTGAGTAGGTGAGTGAGTGTGTGGGTGAGTGAGTGGGTGAGTGAGTGGGTGGGTGGGTGGGGTGGGTGAGTGGGTGGGTGGGGGGTGTGTGTGGTGTGGTGAAGTGGGTGAGTGTGTGAGTGAGTGAGTGAGTGAGTGAATGAGTGGGTGGGTGAGTGGGTGGGTGACTGGGTGAGTGAGTGGGTGACTGGGTGAGTGAGTGGGTGACTGGGTGAGTGAGTGGGTGAGTGAGTGGGTGGGTGAGTGGGTGGGTGAGTGGGTAGGTGAGTGGGTGAGTGAGTGGGTGAGTGAGTGGGTGAGTGAGTGGGTGAGTGAGTGTGTGGGTGAGTGAGTGGGTGAGTGAGTGGGTGAGTGAGTGAATGAGTGGGTGAGTGAGTGGGTGGGTGACCGGGTGAGTGAGTGGGTGGGTGAGTGAGTGGGTGGGTGGGTGGGTGGGTGGGTGGGTGAGTGAGTGGGTGAGTGAGTGAGTGAGTGGGTGAGTGAGTGGGTGGGGTGAGTGGGTGGGTGAGTGGGTGGGTGGGTGAGTGGGTGGGTGGGTGAGTGGGTGAGTGAGTGGGTGAGTTAGTGGGTGGGTGAGTGAGTGAGTGGGTGAGTGGGTGGGTGAGTGAGTGGGTGAGTGAGTGGGTGAGTGAGTGGGTGGGTGGGTGAGTGGGTGGGTGAGTGGGTGGCTGACTGGGTGAGTGAGTGGGTGGGGTGAGTGGGTGGGTGACTGGGTGAGTGAGTGGGTGGGTGAGTGGGTGGGTGAGTGGGTGGGTGAGTGGGTAGGTGAGTGAGTGAGTGAGTGGGTGGGTGGGTGAGTGGGTGAGTGAGTGAGTGAGTGAGTGAGTGAGTGAGTGAGTGAGTGAGTGGGTGGGTGGGTGGGTGACTGGGTGAGTGGGTGGGTGACTGGGTGAGTGGGTGGGTGACTGGGTGAGTGGGTGGGTGAGTGAGTAGGTGAGTGAGTGTGTGGGTGAGTGAGTGGGTGAGTGAGTGAATGAGTGGGTGAGTGAGTGGGTGGGTGACCGGGTGAGTGAGTGGGTGGGTGAGTGGGTAGGTGGGTGGGTGAGTGGGTGGGTGAGTGGGTGGGTGGGTGGGTGAGTGGGTGGGTGGGTGGGTGAGTGGGTGAGTGAGTGAGTGGGTGAGTGAGTGGGTGAGTGAGTGAGTGAGTGGGTGGGTGGGTGGGTGAGTGAGTGAGTGAGTGAGTGAGTGAGTGAGTGAGTGGGTGAGTGGGTGAGTGAGTGGGTGAGTGGGTGAGTGAGTGGGTGAGTGTGTGGGTGAGTGTGTGGGTGAGTGTGTGGGTGAGTGAGTGGGTGAGTGAGTGAGTGAGTGGGTGAGTGGGTGAGTGAGTGAGTGAGTGAGTGAGTGAGTGAGTGAGTGAGTGAATGGGTGGGTGACTGGGTGAGTGAGTGGGTGACTGGGTGAGTGAGTGGGTGACTGGGTGAGTGAGTGGGTGAATGAGTGGGTGGGTGAGTGGGTGGGTGGGTGAGTGGGTGAGTGAGTGAGTGAGTGAGTGGGTGGGTGAGTGAGTGAGTGAGTGAGTGAGTGAGTGGGTGAGTGGGTGGGTGAGTGGGTGGGTGAGTGGGTGGGTGGGTGAGTGGGTGGGTGGGTGAGTGGGTGAGTGAGTGGGTGAGTTAGTGGGTGGGTGAGTGAGTGAGTGGGTGAGTGGGTGGGTGAGTGAGTGGGTGAGTGAGTGGGTGAGTGAGTGGGTGGGTGGGTGAGTGGGTGGGTGAGTGGGTGGCTGACTGGGTGAGTGAGTGGGTGGGGTGAGTGGGTGGGTGACTGGGTGAGTGAGTGGGTGGGGTGAGTGGGTGGGTGAGTGGGTGGGTGAGTGGGTAGGTGAGTGAGTGAGTGAGTGGGTGGGTGGGTGAGTGGGTGAGTGAGTGAGTGAGTGAGTGAGTGAGTGAGTGAGTGAGTGAGTGGGTGGGTGGGTGGGTGGGTGACTGGGTGAGTGGGTGGGTGACTGGGTGAGTGGGTGGGTGACTGGGTGAGTGGGTGGGTGAGTGAGTAGGTGAGTGAGTGTGTGGGTGAGTGAGTGGGTGAGTGAGTGAATGAGTGGGTGAGTGAGTGGGTGGGTGACCGGGTGAGTGAGTGGGTGGGTGAGTGGGTAGGTGGGTGGGTGAGTGGGTGGGTGAGTGGGTGGGTGGGTGGGTGAGTGGGTGGGTGGGTGGGTGAGTGGGTGAGTGAGTGAGTGGGTGAGTGAGTGGGTGAGTGAGTGAGTGGGTGGGTGAGTGAGTGAGTGAGTGAGTGAGTGAGTGAGTGAGTGAGTGAGTGGGTGAGTGGGTGAGTGAGTGGGTGAGTGGGTGAGTGAGTGGGTGAGTGTGTGGGTGAGTGTGTGGGTGAGTGTGTGGGTGAGTGAGTGGGTGAGTGAGTGAGTGAGTGGGTGAGTGGGTGAGTGAGTGAGTGAGTGAGTGAGTGAGTGAGTGAATGGGTGGGTGACTGGGTGAGTGAGTGGGTGACTGGGTGAGTGTGTGGGTGAATGAGTGGGTGGGTGAGTGGGTGGGTGGGTGAGTGGGTGAGTGAGTGAGTGAGTGAGTGAGTGGGTGGGTGAGTGAGTGAGTGAGTGAGTGAGTGAGTGAGTGAGTGAGTGAGTGAGTGAGTGAGTGAGTGAGTGGGTGGGTGCCTGGGTGAGTGAGTGGGTGAGTGAGTGGGTGGGTGAGTGGGTGGGTGAGTGGGTAGGTGAGTGGGTGAGTGAGTGGGTGAGTGAGTGAGTGGGTGAGTGAGTGAATGAGTGGGTGAGTGAGTGGGTGGGTGAGTGGGTGAGTGAGTGAGTGGGTGAGTGGGTGAGTGAGTGGGTGAGTGAGTGGGTGGGTGGGTGAGTGGGTGGGTGAGTGGGTGGCTGACTGGGTGAGTGAGTGGGTGGGTGAGTGGGTGGGTGGACTGGGTGAGTGAGTGGGGTGGGTGAGTGGGTGGGTGAGTGGGTGGGTGAGTGGGTAGATGAGTGGGTGAGTGGGTGAGTGAGTGAGTGGGTGAGTGAGTGAGTGTGTGGGTGAGTGAGTGGGTGGGTGAGTGGGTAGGTGGGTGAGTGAGTGAGTGAGTGAGTGAGTGGGTGGGTGGGTGAGTGGGTGAGTGGGTGAGTGGGTGAGTGAGTGAGTGGGTGGGTGGGTGGGTGGGTGGGTGACTGGGTGAGTGGGTGGGTGACTGGGTGAGTGGGTGGGTGACTGGGTGAGTGGGTGGGTGACTGGGTGAGTGGGTGGGTGGGTGACTGGGTGAGTGACTGGGTGAGTGAGTGGGTGAGTGAGTGTGTGGGTGAGTGAGTGGGTGAGTGAGTGAATGAGTGGGTGAGTGAGTGGGTGGGTGACCGGGTGAGTGAGTGGGTGGGTGACCGGGTGAGTGAGTGGGTGGGTGAGTGGGTAGGTGGGTGGGTGAGTGAGTGGGTGGGGGTGAGTGGGTGGGTGGGTGGGTGGGTGGGTGAGTGAGTGAGTGGGTGAGTGAGTGAGTGGGTGAGTGAGTGAGTGAGTGGGTGGGTGGGTGAGTGAGTGAGTGAGTGGGTGAGTGAGTGGGTGAGTTAGTGGGTGGGTGAGTGAGTGAGTGGGTGAGTGGGTGAGTGAGTGGGTGAGTGAATGGGTGAGTGAGTGGGTGGGTGGGTGGGTGGGCGAGTGGGTGAGTGAGTGGGTGAGTGTGTGGGTGAGTGTGTGGGTGAGTGTGTGGGTGAGTGAGTGGGTGAGTGAGTGAGTGAGTGAGTGAGTGAGTGGGTGGGTGGGGTGGGTGAGTGAGTGAGTGAGTGGGTGAGTGAGTGAGTGAGTGAGTGGGTGAGTGGGTGGGTGAGTGGGTGGGTGAGTGGGTGGGTGAGTGGGTGGGTGAGTGGGTAGGAAGTGGGTGAGTGAGTGAGTGAGTGGGTGGGTGAGTGGGTGGGTGAGTGGGTGAGTGGGTGGGTGAGTGGGTGAGTGAGTGGGTGGGTGGGTGGGTGAGTGGGTGAGTGTGTGGGTGGGTGAGTCGGTGAGTGGGTGGGTGAGTGGGTGGGTGGGTGAGTGGGTGGGTGAGTGGGTGAGTGAGTGGGTGAGTGAGTGGGTGAGTGAGTGAGTGAGTGAGTGAGTGAGTGAGTGAGTGGGGTGAGTGGGTGAGTGGGTGAGTGAGTGAGTGAGTGAGTGAGTGAGTGAGTGAGTGGGTGACTGGGTGAGTGGGTGGGTGGACTGGGTGAGTGAGTGGGTGGGTGAGTGGGTGGGTGAGTGGGTGGGTGAGTGGGTAGGTGAGTGGGTGAGTGAGTGAGTGAGTGAGTGTGTGGGTGAGTGAGTGAGTGGGTGGGTGAGTGGGTGGGTGAGTGGGTGAGTGAGTGGGTGGGTGGGTGGGTGGGTGAGTGGGTGAGTGAGTGATTGAGTGGGTGAGTGGGTGAGTGGGTGATTGAGTGGGGTGAGTGAGTGGGGTGGGTGAGTGGGTGGGTGAGTGGGTGGGTGAGTGAGTGGGTGAGTGGGGTGGGTGAGTGGGTGAGTGTGTGGGTGGGTGAGTCGGTGAGTGAGTGGGTGAGTGGGTGGGTGAGTGGGTGAGTGGGTGGGTGAGTGGGTGAGTGGGTGAGTGGGTGAGTGAGTGGGTGAGTGTGTGGGTGAGTGGGGTGAGTGAGTGGGTGGTGAGTGGTGGTGGGTGAGTGAGTGGGTGAGTGAGTGGGTGGGTGGGTGGGTGGGTGAGTGAGTGGGTGAGTGAGTGGGTGAGTGTGTGGGTGAGTGTGTGGGTGAGTGAGTGGGTGAGTGAGTGAGTGAGTGAGTGGGTGAGTGTGTGGGTGAGTGTGTGGGTGAGTGTGTGGGTGAGTGTGTGGGTGAGTGAGTGGGTGGAGTGAGTGAGTGAGTGAGTGAGTGGGTGAGTGGGTGAGTGAGTGGGTGGGTGAGTGGGTGGGTGGGTGAGTGGGTGGGTGAGTGAGTGGGTGAGTGGGGTGGGGTGAGTGGGTGAGTGTGTGGGTGGGTGAGTCGGTGAATGAGTGGGTGAGTGGGTGGGTGAGTGGGTGGGTGGGTGAGTGGGTGGGTGAGTGGGTGAGTGGGTGAGTGAGTGGGTGAGTGAGTGGGTGAGGGGTGAGTGAGTGGGTGGGTGAGTGGGTGGGTGAGTGGGTGGGTGAGTGAGTGGGGTAGGTGAGTGGGTAGGTGGGTGGGTGAGTGGGTGAGTGAGTGGGTGGGTGGGTGGGTGAGTGGGTGAGTGAGTGGGTGAGTGAGTGGGTGAGTGAGTGGGTGGGTGAGTGGGTGGGTGAGTGAGTGGGTGAGTGGGTGGGTGAGTGGGTGAGTGTGTGGGTGGGTGAGTCGGTGAGTGAGTGGGTGAGTGGGTGGGTGAGTGGGTGAGTGGGTGAGTGGGTGAGTGAGTGGGTGAGTGTGTGGGTGAGTGGGTGAGTGGGTGAGTGAGTGGGTGAGTGAGTGAGTGGGTGAGTGAGTGGGTGAGTGAGTGGGTGAGTGGGTGGGTGAGTGGGTGAGTGAGTGAGTGAGTGAGTGAGTGAATGAGTGGGTGGGTGAGTGGGTGGGTGACTGGGTGAGTGAGTGGGTGACTGGGTGAGTGAGTGGGTGGGTGAGTGGGTGGGTGAGTGGGTGAGTGAGTGGGTGAGTGAGTGGGTGAGTGAGTGGGTGAGTGAGTGAGTGGGTGAGTGAGTGAATGAGTGGGTGAGTGAGTGGGTGGGTGACCGGGTGAGTGAGTGGGTGGGTGAGTGGGTAGGTGGGTGAGTGGGTGGGTGAGTGGGTGGGTGAGTGGGTGGGTGAGTGGGTGGGTGGGGTGGGTGGGGTGGGTGGGTGAGTGGGGTGAGTGAGTGAGTGAGTGAGTGGGTGAGTGAGTGGGTGAGTGAGTGAGTGGGTGGGTGGGTGGGTGAGTGAGTGAGTGAGTGAGTGGGTGAGTGAGTGGGTGAGTTAGTGGGTGGGTGAGTGAGTGAGTGAGTGAGTGGGTGAGTGAGTGGGTGGGTGGGTGAGTGAGTGGGTGAGTGTGTGGGTGAGTGTGTGGGTGAGTGATGTGAGTGAGTGAGTGAGTGAGTGGGTGGGTGAGTGGGTGGGGTGAGTGGGTGGGTGAGTGGGTGAGTGGGGTGAGTGAATGGGTGAGTGTGTGGGTGAGTGAGTGAGTGAGTGAGTGAGTGGGTGGGTGACTGGGTGAGTGAGTGGGTGGGTGAGTGGGTAGGTGAGTGGGTGAGTGAGTGATGTGAGTGAGTGTGTGGGTGAGTGAGTGGGTGGGTGAGTGGGTGGGTGAGTGGGTGAGTGAGTGGGTGGGTGGGTGGGTGAGTGGGTGTGAGTGGGTGATTGAGTGGGTGAGTGGGTGAGTGGGTGATTGAGTGGGTGAGTGAGTGGGTGGGTGAGTGGGTGGGTGAGTGGGTGGGTGAGTGGGTGGGTGAGTGAGTGGGTGAGTTGGTGGGTGAGTGGGTGAGTGTGTGGGTGGGTGAGTCGGTGAGTGAGTGGGTGAGTGGGTGGGTGAGTGGGTGAGTGGGTGGGTGAGTGGGTGAGTGGGTGAGTGGGGAGTGAGTGAGTGGGTGAGTGTGTGGGTGAGTGGGTGAGTGAGTGGGTGAGTGAGTGGGTGGGTGAGTGAGTGAGTGGGTGAGTGAGTGGGGTGAGTGAGTGGGTGGGTGGGTGGGTGAGTGAGTGGGTGAGTGAGTGGGTGAGTGTGTGGGTGAGTGTGTGGGTGAGTGAGTGGGTGAGTGAGTGAGTGAGTGAGTGAGTGAGTGAGTGAGTGAGTGAGTGTGTGGGTGAGTGTGTGGGTGAGTGTGTGGGTGAGTGGTGAGTGGGTGAGTGAGGTGAGTGAGTGAGTGAGTGAGTGGGGTGAGGTGGGTGAGTTGAGTGGGTGGGTGGGTGAGTGGTTGGGTGAGTGAGTGGGTGAGTGGGTGGGTGAGTGGGTGAGTGTGTGGGTGGGTGAGTCGGTGAATGAGTGGGTGAGTGGGTGGGTGAGTGGGTGGGTGGGTGAGTGGGTGGGTGAGTGGGTGAGTGAGTGGGTGAGTGAGTGGGTGAGTGAGTGGGTGAGTGGGTGAGTGAGTGGGTGGGTGAGTGGGTGGGTGAGTGGGTGGGTGAGTGAGTGGGTAGGTGAGTGGGTAGGTGGGTGGGTGAGTGGGTGGGTGAGTGGGTGAGTGAGTGGGTGGGTGGGTGGGTGAGTGGGTGAGTGAGTGGGTGAGTGAGTGGGTGAGTGAGTGGGTGGGTGAGTGGGTGGGTGAGTGAGTGGGTGAGTGGGTGGGTGAGTGGGTGAGTGTGTGGGTGGGTGAGTCGGTGAGTGAGTGGGTGAGTGGGTGGGTGAGTGGGTGAGTGGGTGAGTGGGTGAGTGAGTGGGTGAGTGTGTGGGTGAGTGGGTGAGTGGGTGAGTGAGTGGTGTGAGTGAGTGAGTGGGTGAGTGAGTGGGTGAGTGAGTGGGTGAGTGGGTGGGTGAGTGGGTGAGTGAGTGAGTGAGTGAGTGAGTGAGTGAGTGAGTGAGTGAGTGAGTGAGTGAATGAGTGGGTGGGTGACTGGGTGAGTGAGTGGGTGACTGGGTGAGTGAGTGGGTGGGTGAGTGGGTGGGTGAGTGGGTGAGTGAGTGGGTGAGTGAGTGGGTGAGTGAGTGGGTGAGTGAGTGGATGAGTGAGTGTGTGGGTGAGTGAGTGGGTGAGTGAGTGAATGAGTGGGTGAGTGAGTGGGTGGGTGACCGGGGTGAGTGAGTGGGTGGGTGAGTGGGTAGGTGGGTGAGTGGGTAGGTGGGTGAGTGGGTGGGGTGAGTGGGTGGGTGAGTGGGTGGGTGGGTGGGTGGGTGGGTGAGTGGGTGGGTGGGGTGGGTGAGTGGGTGGGTGAGTGAGTGAGTGAGTGGGTGAGTGAGTGGGGTGGGTGGGTGAGTGAGTGGGTGAGTGTGTGGGTGAGTGTGTGGGTGAGTGTGTGGGTGAGTGAGTGAGTGAGTGAGTGAGTGGTGTGGGTGAGTGAGTGAGTGAGTGGGTGGGTGAGTGGGTGGGTGAGTGGGTGGGTGAGTGGGTGAGTGGGTGAGTGAGTGGGTGAGTGTGTGGGTGAGTGAGTGAGTGAGTGAGTGAGTGAGTGAGTGAGTGAGTGAGTGAGTGGGTGACTGGGTAAGTGGGTGGGTGACTGGGTGAGTGAGTGGGTGGGTGAGTGGGTGGGTGAGTGGGTGGGTGAGTGGGTAGGTGAGTGGGTGGGTGGGTGAGTGAGTGAGTGAGTGGGTGAGTGAGTGAGTGGGTGAGTGAGTGTGTGGGTGAGTGAGTGGGTGGGTGAGTGGGTAGGTGGGTGGGTGAGTGGGTGGGTGAGTGAGTGGGTGGGTGGGTGGGTGAGTGAGTGGGTGAGTGAGTGGGTGAGTGAGTGGGTGAGTGAGTGGGTGGTGAGTGAGTGGGTGAGTGAGTGGGTGGGTGAGTGGGTGGGTGAGTGGGTGGGTGAGTGAGTGGGTGAGTGGGTGGGTGAGTGGGTGAGTGTGTGGGTGGGTGAGTCGGTGAGTGAGTGGGTGAGTGGGGTGGGTGGGTGAGTGGGTGGGTGAGTGGGTGGGTGAGTGGGTGAGTGGGTGAGTGGGTGAGTGGGTGAGTGAGTGGGTGAGTGTGTGGGTGAGTGGGTGAGTGAGTGGGTGAGTGAGTGGGTGGGTGAGTGAGTGGGTGAGTGAGTGGGTGAGTGAGTGGGTGGGTGGGTGGGTGAGTGAGTGGGTGAGTGAGTGGGTGAGTGTGTGGGTGAGTGTGTGGGTGAGTGAGTGGGTGAGTGAGTGAGTGAGTGAGTGAGTGAGTGAGTGGGTGAGTGTGTGGGTGAGTGTGTGGGTGAGTGTGTGGGTGAGTGAGTGGAGTGAGTGAGTGAGTGAGTGAGTGAGTGAGTGAGTGAGTGAGTGAGTGGGTGAGTGGGTGGCTGGGTGAGTGGGTGGGTGGGTGAGTGGGTGGGTGAGTGAGTGGGTGAGTGGGTGGGTGAGTGGGTGAGTGTGTGGGTGGGTGAGTCGGTGAATGAGTGGGTGAGTGGGTGGGTGAGTGGGTGGGTGAGTGGGTGGGTGAGTGGGTGAGTGAGTGGGTGAGTGAGTGGGTGAGTGGGTGAGTGAGTGGGTGGGTGAGTGGGTGGGTGAGTGGGTGGGTGAGTGAGTGGGTAGGTGAGTGGGTAGGTGGGTGGGTGAGTGGGTGGGTGAGTGGGTGAGTGAGTGGGTGGGTGGGTGGGTGGGTGAGTGGGTGAGTGAGTGGAGTGAGTGAGTGGGTGAGTGAGTGGGTGGGTGAGTGGGTGGGTGAGTGAGTGGGTGAGTGGGTGGGTGAGTGGGTGAGTGTGTGGGTGGGTGAGTCGGTGAGTGAGTGGGTGAGTGGGTGGGTGAGTGGGTGAGTGGGTGAGTGGGTGAGTGAGTGGGTGAGTGTGTGGGTGAGTGGGTGAGTGGGTGAGTGAGTGGGTGAGTGAGTGAGGGGTGAGTGAGTGGGTGAGTGAGTGGGTGAGTGGGTGGGTGAGTGGGTGAGTGAGTGAGTGAGTGAGTGAATGAGTGGGTGGGTGAGTGGGTGGGTGACTGGGTGAGTGAGTGGGTGACTGGGTGAGTGAGTGTGGGTGGGTGAGTGGGTGGGTGAGTGGGTGAGTGAGTGGGTGAGTGAGTGGGTGAGTGAGTGGGTGAGTGAGTGTGTGGGTGAGTGAGTGGGTGAGTGAGTGAATGAGTGGGTGAGTGAGTGGGTGGGTGACCGGGTGAGTGAGTGGGTGGGTGAGTGGGTAGGTGGGTGAGTGGGTGGGTGAGTGGGTGGGTGAGTGGGTGGGTGGGTGAGTGGGTGGGTGGGTGGGTGAGTGGGTGGGTGGGTGGGTGAGTGGGTGAGTGAGTGAGTGAGTGGTGAGTGAGTGGGTGAGTGAGTGAGTGGGTGGGTGGGTGGGTGGGTGGGTGTTTGAGTGAGTGAGTGAGTGGGTGAGTGAGTGGGTGGGTGGGTGAGTGAGTGGGTGAGTGTGTGGGTGAGTGTGTGGGTGAGTGTGTGGGTGAGTGAGTGAGTGAGTGAGTGAGTGAGTGAGTGAGTGGGTGAGTGAGTGAGTGAGTGAGTGGGTGGGTGAGTGGGTGGGTGAGTGGGTGGGTGAGTGGGTGAGTGGGTGAGTGAATGGGTGAGTGTGTGGGTGAGTGAGTGAGTGAGTGAGTGAGTGAGTGGGTGGGTGACTGGGTAAGTGGGTGGGTGACTGGGTGAGTGAGTGGGTGGGTGAGTGGGTGGGTGAGTGGGTGGGTGAGTGGGTAGGTGAGTGGGTGGGTGGGTGAGTGAGTGAGTGAGTGAGTGGGTGAGTGACGTGGGTGAGGTGAGTGTGTGGGTGAGTGAGTGGGTGGGTGAGTGGGTAGGTGGGTGGGTGAGTGGGTGGGTGAGTGAGTGGGTGGGTGGGTGGGTGAGTGAGTGGGTGAGTGAGTGGGTGAGTGAGTGGGTGAGTGAGTGGGTGAGTGAGTGGGTGGGTGAGTGGGTGGGTGAGTGGGTAGGTGGGTGAGTGAGTGAGTGAGTGAGTGGGTGAGTGAGTGGGTGAGTGAGTGTGTGGGTGAGTGAGTGGGTAGGTGAGTGGGTAGGTGGGTGGGTGAGTGGGTGGGTGAGTGGGTGAGTGAGTGGGTGGGTGGGTGGGTGAGTGGGTGAGTGAGTGGGTGAGTGAGTGGGTGAGTGAGTGGGTGGGTGAGTGGGTGGGTGAGTGAGTGGGTGAGTGGGTGGGTGAGTGGGTGAGTGTGTGGGTGGGTGAGTCGGTGAGTGAGTGGGTGAGTGGGTTGGTGAGTGGGTGAGTGGGTGAGTGGGGTGAGTGAGTGGGTGAGTGTGTGGGTGAAGTGGGTGAGTGAGTGGGTGAGTGAGTGGGTGAGTGAGTGGGTGAGTGAGTGAGTGGGTGAGTGAGTGGGTGAGTGAGTGAGTGAGTGAGTGAGTGGGTGAGTGGGTGGGTGAGTGGGTGAGTGAGTGAGTGAGTGAGTGAATGAGTGGGTGGGTGACTGGGGTGAGTGAGTGGGTGACTGGGTGAGTGAGTGGGTGGGTGAGTGGGTGGGTGAGTGGGTGAGTGAGTGGGTGAGTGAGTGGGTGAGTGAGTGGAGTGAGTGAGTGTGTGGGTGAGTGAGTGGGTGAGTGAGTGAATGAGTGGGTGAGTGAGTGGGTGGGTGACCGGGTGAGTGAGTGGGTGGGTGAGTGGGTAGGTGGGTGAGTGGTTGGGTGAGTGGGTGGGTGAGTGGGTGGGTGAGTGGGTGGTGGGTGGGTGGGTGGGTGAGTGGGTGGGTGGGTGAGTGGGTGGGTGGGTGGGTGGGTGAGTGGGTGGGTGGGTGGGTGAGTGGGTGAGTGAGTGAGTGGGTGAGTGAGTGAGTGGGTGAGTGAGTGAGTGGGTGGGTGGGTGAGTGAGTGAGTGAGTGGGTGAGTGAGTGGGTGAGTTAGTGGGTGGGTGAGTGAGTGAGTGAGTGGGTGAGTGGGTGAGTGAGTGGGTGAGTGAGTGGGTGAGTGAGTGGGTGGGTGGTGTGAGTGAGTGGGTGAGTGTGTGGGTGAGTGTGTGGGTGAGTGTGTGGGTGAGTGAGTGAGTGAGTGAGTGAGTGAGTGAGTGAGTGGGTGGGTGAGTGGGTGGGTGAGTGGGTGAGTGGGTGAGTGAGTGAGTGAGTGGGTGAGTGAGTGTGTGGGTGAGTGAGTGGGTGGGTGAGTGGGTAGGTGGGTGGGTGAGTGGGTGGGTGGGTGGGTGAGTGGGTGGGTGAGTGGGTGAGTGAGTGGGTGGGTGGGTGGGTGAGTGGGTGAGTGAGTGGGTGAGTGAGTGGGTGAGTGAGTGGGTGGGTGAGTGGGTGGGTGAGTGAGTGGGTGAGTGGGTGGGTGAGTGGGTGAGTGTGTGGGTGAGTGAGTGGGTGAGTGGGTGGGTGAGTGGGTGGGTGGGTGAGTGGGTGAGTGGGTGAGTGAGTGGGTGAATGTGTGGGTGAGTGGGTGAGTGAGTGCGTGAGTGAGTGGGTGAAGTGAGTGGGTGAGTGAGTGGGTGAGTGAGTGGGTGAGTGAGTGGGTGAGTGGGTGGGTGAGTGGGTGAGTGGGTGGGTGAGTGGGTGAGTGAGTGAGTGAGTGGGTGAGTGGGTGAGTGGTGAGTGAGTGAGTGGGTGACTGGGTGAGTGAGTGGGTGGGTGAGTGGGTGGGTGAGTGGGTGGGTTAGTGGGTAGGTGAGTGGGTGAGTGAGTGGGTGAGTGAGTGGGTGAGTGAGTGGGTGGGTGACTGGGTGAGTGAGTGGGTGGGTGGTGAGTGAGTGGGTGGGTGGGTGGGTGGGTGGGTGGGTGGGTGGGTGGGTGAGTGGGTGAGTGGGTGGGTGGGTGACTGGGTGAGTGAGTGGGTGGGTGAGTGGGGTGGGTGAGTGAGTGGGTGGGTGAGTGAGTGGGTGAGTGAGTGGGTGAGTGAGTGGGTGAGTGAGTGTGTGGGTGAGTGAGTGGGTGAGTGAGTGAATGAGTGGGTGGGTGACCGGGTGAGTGAGTGGGTGGGTGAGTGGGTAGGTGGGTGAGTGGGTGGGTGAGTGGGTGGGTGAGTGGGTGGGTGAGTGGGTGGGTGAGTGGGGTGGGTGGGTGGGTGGGTGGGTGGGTGAGTGGGTGGGTGGGTGAGTGGGTGGGTGGGTGAGTGGGTGAGTGAGTGGGTGGGTGGGTGGGTGAGTGGGTGAGTGAGTGGGTGGGTGAGTGGGTGGGTGAGTGAGTGGGTGGCTGAGTGAGTGGGTGAGTGAGTGGGTGAGTGAGTGGGTGAGTGAGTGTGTGGGTGAGTGAGTGGGTGAGTGAGTGAATGAGTGGGTGGGTGACCGGGTGAGTGAGTGGGTGGGTGAGTGGGTAGGTGGGTGAGTGGGTGGGTGAGTGGGTGGGTGAGTGGGTGGGGTGGTGGGTGGGTGGGTGGGTGGGTGGGTGGTGGGTGGGTGAGTGGGTGGGTGGGTGGGTGAGTGGGTGAGTGAGTGGGTGAGTGGGTGAGTGAGTGGGTGAGTGAGTGAGTGGGTGGGTGGGTGAGTGAGTGAATGAGTGGGTGGGTGACCGGGTGAGTGAGTGGGTGGGTGAGTGGGTAGGTGGGTGAGTGGGTGGGTGAGTGGGTGGGTGAGTGGGTGGGTGAGTGGGTGGGTGAGTGGGTGGGTGGGTGGGTGGGTGGGTGAGTGGGTGGGTGGGTGGGTGAGTGGGTGGGTGGGTGGGTGAGGTGGGTGAGTGGGTGGGTGGGTGAGTGAGTGAGTGAGTGGGTGAGTGAGTGGGTGAGTTAGTGGGTGGGTGTGAGTGAGTGAGTGAGTGGGTGAGTGGGTGAGTGAGTGGGTGAGTGAGTGGGTGAGTGAGTGGGTGGGTGGGTGAGTGAGTGGGTGAGTGTGTGGGTGAGTGGGTGGGTGAGTGGGTGGGTGAGTGGGTGAGTGGGTGTGAGTGAGTGGGTGAGTGGGTGAGTGGGGTGAGTGAGTGGGTGACTGGGTGAGTGGGTGAGTGAGTGGGTGACTGGGTGAGTGAGTGGGTGGGTGAGTGGGTGGGTGAGTGGGTGGGTTAGTGGGTAGGTGAGTGGGTGAGTGAGTGGGTGAGTGAGTGGGTGAGTGAGTGGGTGGGTGACTGGGTGAGTGAGTGGGTGGGTGAGTGAGTGGGTGGGTGGGTGGGTGGGTGGGTGAGTGGGTGAGTGGGTGAGTGGGTGGGTGGGTGACTGGGTGAGTGAGTGGGTGGGTGAGTGGGTGGGTGAGTGAGTGGGTGGGTGAGTGAGTGGGTGAGTGAGTGGGTGAGTGAGTGGGTGAGTGAGTGTGTGGGTGAGTGAGTGGGTGAGTGAGTGAATGAGTGGGTGGGTGACCGGGGGAGTGAGTGGGTGGGTGAGTGGGTAGGTGGGTGAGTGGGTGGGTGAGTGGGTGGGTGAGTGGGTGGGTGAGTGGGTGGGTGAGTGGGTGGGTGGGTGGGTGGGTGGGTGGGTGAGTGGGTGGGTGGGTGAGTGGGTGGGTGGGTGAGTGGGTGAGTGAGTGGGTGGGTGGGTGGGTGAGTGGGTGAGTGAGTGGGTGGGTGAGTGGGTGGGTGAGTGAGTGGGTGGCTGAGTGAGTGGGGTGAGTGAGTGGGTGAGTGAGTGGGTGAGTGAGTGTGTGGGTGAGTGAGTGGGTGAGTGAGTGAATGAGTGGGTGGGTGACCGGGTGAGTGAGTGGGTGGGTGAGTGGGTAGGTGGGTGAGTGGGTGGGTGAGTGGGTGGGTGAGTGGGTGGGTGAGTGGGTGGGGTGGGTGGGTGGGTGGGTGGGTGAGTGGGTGGGTGGGTGGGTGAGTGGGTGAGTGAGTGGGTGGTGGGTGAGTGAGTGGGTGAGTGAGTGAGTGGGTGGGTGGGTGAGTGAGTGAATGAGTGGGTGGGTGACCGGGTGAGTGAGTGGGTGGGTGAGTGGGTAGGTGGGTGAGTGGGTGGGTGAGTGGGTGGGTGAGTGGGTGGGTGAGTGGGTGGGTGAGTGGTGGGTGGGTGGGTGGGTGGGTGGGTGAGTGGGTGGGTGGGTGGGTGAGTGGGTGGGTGGGTGGGTGAGTGGGTGAGTGGGTGGGTGGGTGAGTGAGTGAGTGAGTGGGTGAGTGAGTGGGTGAGTTAGTGGGTGGGTGAGTGAGTGAGTGAGTGGGTGAGTGGGTGAGTGAGTGGGTGAGTGAGTGGGGTGAGTGAGTGGGTGGGTGGGTGAGTGAGTGGGTGAGTGTGTGGGTGAGTGGGTGGGTGAGTGGGTGGGTGAGTGGGTGAGTGGGTGAGTGAGTGGGTGAGTGAGTGTGTGGGTGAGTGAGTGGGTGGGTGAGTGGGTAGGTGGGTGGGTGAGTGAGTGAGTGGGTGAGTGAGTGAGTGGGTGAGTGAGTGAGTGGGTGGGTGGGTGAGTGAGTGAGTGAGTGGGTGAGTGAGTGGGTGAGTTAGTGGGTGGGTGAGTGAGTGAGTGAGTGGGTGAGTGGGTGAGTGAGTGGGTGAGTGACCGGGTGAGTGAGTGGGTGGGTGAGTGGGTAGGTGGGTGAGTGGTTGGGTGAGTGGGTGGGTGAGTGGGTGGGTGGGTGGGTGGGTGGGTGAGTGGGTGGGTGGGTGGGTGGTGAGTGGGTGGGTGGGTGGGTGAGTGGGTGAGTGAGTGAGTGGGTGAGTGAGTGAGTGGGTGAGTGAGTGAGTGGGTGAGTGAGTGAGTGGGTGGGTGGGTGGGTGAGTGAGTGAGTGAGTGGGTGAGTGAGTGGGTGGGTGAGTGAGTGAGTGAGTGGGTGAGTGGGTGAGTGAGTGGGTGAGTGAGTGGGTGAGTGAGTGGGTGAGTGAGTGGGTGGGTGGGTGAGTGAGTGGGTGAGTGTGTGGGTGAGTGTGTGGGTGAGTGTGTGGGTGAGTGAGTGAGTGAGTGAGTGGGTGGGTGAGTGGGTGGGTGAGTGGGTGAGTGGGTGAGTGAGTGAGTGAGTGGGTGAGTGAGTGTGTGGGTGAGTGAGTGGGTGGGTGAGTGGGTAGGTGGGTGGGTGAGTGGGTGGGTGGGTGGGGTGAGTGGGTGGGTGAGTGGGTGAGTGAGTGGGTGGGTGGGTGGGTGGGTGGGTGAGTGGGTGAGTGAGTGGGTGAGTGAGTGGGTGAGTGAGTGGGTGGGTGAGTGGGGGTGGGTGAGTGAGTGGGTGAGTGGGTGGGTGAGTGGGTGAGTGTGTGGGTGAGTGAGTGGGTGAGTGGGTGGGTGAGTGGGTGGGTGGGTGGTGAGTGGGTGAGTGGGTGAGTGAGTGGGTGAATGTGTGGGTGAGTGGGTGAGTGAGTGCGTGAGTGAGTGTGGGTGAGTGAGTGGGTGAGTGAGTGGGTGAGTGAGTGGGTGAGTGGGTGGGTGAGTGGGTGAGTGGGTGGGTGAGTGGGTGAGTGAGTGAGTGAGTGGGTGAGTGGGTGAGTGGGTGAGTGAGTGGGTGACTGGGTGAGTGAGTGGGTGGGTGAGTGGGTGGGTGAGTGGGTGGGTTAGTGGGTAGGTGAGTGGGTGAGTGAGTGGGTGAGTGAGTGGGTGAGTGAGTGGGTGGGTGACTGGGTGAGTGAGTGGGTGGGTGAGTGAGTGGGTGGGTGGGTGGGTGGGTGGGTGGGTGGGTGAGTGGGTGAGTGGGTGGGGTGGGTGACTGGGTGAGTGGGTGGGTGAGTGAGTGGGTGGGTGAGTGAGTGGGTGAGTGAGTGGGTGAGTGAGTGGGTGAGTGAGTGGGTGAGTGAGTGTGTGGGTGAGTGAGTGGGTGAGTGAGTGAATGAGTGGGGTGGGTGACCGGGTGAGTGAGTGGGTGGGTGAGTGGGTAGGTGGGTGAGTGGGTGGGTGAGTGGGTGGGGTGAGTGGGTGGGTGAGTGGGTGGGTGAGTGGGTGGGTGGGTGGGTGGGTGAGTGGGTGGGTGGGTGAGTGGGTGGGTGGGTGAGTGGGTGAGTGAGTGGGTGGGTGAGTGGGTGGGTGAGTGAGTGGGTGGGTGAGTGAGTGGGTGAGTGAGTGGGTGAGTGAGTGGGTGAGTGAGTGTGTGGGTGAGTGAGTGGGTGAGTGAGTGAATGAGTGGGTGGGTGACCGGGTGAGTGAGTGTGGGTGGGTGAGTGGGTAGGTGGGTGAGTGGGTGGGTGAGTGGGTGGGTGAGTGGGTGGGTGAGTGGGTGGGTGGGTGGGTGGGTGGGTGAGTGGGTGGGTGGGTGGGTGAGTGGGTGAGTGAGTGGGTGAGTGAGTGAGTGGGTGGGTGGGTGAGTGAGTGAATGAGTGGGTGGGTGACCGGGTGAGTGAGTGGGTGGGTGAGTGGGTAGGTGGGTGAGTGGGTGGGTGAGTGGGTGGGTGAGTGGGTGGGTGAGTGGGTGGGTGAGTGGGTGGGTGGGTGGGTGGGTGGGTGGGTGAGTGGGTGGGTGGGTGGGTGAGTGGGTGGGTGGGTGGGTGAGTGGGTGAGTGGGTGGGTGGGTGAGTGAGTGAGTGAGTGGGTGAGTGAGTGGGTGAGTTAGTGGGTGGGTGAGTGAGTGAGTGAGTGGGTGAGTGGGTGAGTGAGTGGGGTGAGTGAGTGGGTGAGTGAGTGGGTGGGTGGGTGAGTGAGTGGGTGAGTGTGTGGGTGAAGTGGGTGGGTGAGTGGGTGGGTGAGTGGGGTGAGTGGGTGAGTGAGTGGGTGAGTGAGTGTGTGGGTGAGTGAGTGGGTGGGTGAGTGGGTAGGTGGGTGGGTGAGTGAGTGAGTGAGTGAGTGAGTGAGTGAGTGAGTGAATGAGTGGGTGGGTGAGTGGGTGGGTGAGTGGGTGAGTGGGTGAGTGGGTGAGTGAGTGGGTGAGTGTGTGGGTGAGTGGGTGAGTGAGTGGGTGAGTGAGTGGGTGAGTGGGTGAGTGGGTGGGTGAGTGGGTGAGTGAGTGAGTGAGTGAGTGGGTGAGTGGGTGAGTGAGTAAGTGAGTGAGTGAGTGAGTGAGTGGGTGGGTGAGTGGGTGGGTGACTGGGTGAGTGACTGGGTGAGTGAGTGGGTGAATGGGTGAGTGAGTGGGTGGGTGAGTGGGTGGGTGAGTGGGTGGGTGAGTGGGTAGGTGGGTGATGTGAGTGAGTGAGTGAGTGAGTGAGTGAGTGAGTGGTGGTGAGTGAGTGGGTGAGTGAGTGTGTGGGTGAGTGAGTGGGTAGGTGAGTGGGTAGGTGGGTGGGTGAGTGGGTGGGTGAGTGGGTGAGTGAGTGGGTGGGTGGGTGGGTGGAGTGAGTGGGTGAGTGAGTGGGTGTGAGTGAGTGGGTGGGTGAGTGGGTGGGTGAGTGAGTGGGTGAGTGGGTGGGTGAGTGGGTGAGTGTGTGGGTGGGTGAGTCGGTGAGTGAGTGGGTGAGTGGGTGGGTGAGTGGGTGAGTGGGTGTGTGGGTGAGTGGTGAGTGAGTGGGTGAGTGAGTGGGGTGAGTGAGTGGGTGAGTGGGGTGAGTGAGTGGGTGGGTGAGTGAGTGAGTGGGTGAGTGGGTGAGTGGGGTGGGTGAGTGAGTGAGTGAGTGAGTGAGTGAGTGAGTGAGTGAGTGAGTGAATGAGTGGGTGGGTGAGTGGGTGGGTGAGTGGGGTGAGTGAGTGGGTGACTGGGTGAGTGAGTGGGTGGGTGAGTGGGTGGGTGAGTGGGTGAGTGAGTGGGTGAGTGAGTGGGTGGTGAGTGTGTGGGTGAGTGAGTGGGGTGAGTGAGTGAGTGAGTGGGTGAGTGAGTGGGTGGGTGACGGGTGAGTGAGTGGGTGGGTGAGTGGGTAGGTGGGTGAGTGGGTGGGTGAGTGGGGTGGGTGAGGGGGGTGGGGTGAGTGGGTGGTGGGTGGGTGGGTGAGTGGGTGGGTGGGTGGGTGGGTGAGTGGGGTGAGTGAGTGGGTGAGTGAGTGGGTGAGTGAGTGGGTGTGTGAGTGGGTGAGTGAGTGAGTGGGTGGGTGGGGTGGAGAGTGAGTGGTGAGTGGGTGGTGAGTGGGTGAGTTAGTGGGTGGTGGTGAGTGAGTGGTGGGTGAGTGGGTGGGTGGAGTGGGTGTGGTGAGTGGGTGAGTGAGTGGGTGGGTGGGTGAGTGAGTGGGTGAGTGTGTGGGGTGAGTGAGTGGTGAGTGAGTGAGTGAGTGGGTGAGTGAGTGAGTGGTGAGTGGGAGTGAGTGAGTGAGTGGGTGAGTGGGTGGGTGGGTGAGTGGTGGTGAGTGAGTGGGTGAGTGGGTGAGTGAGTGTGTGGGGTGAGTGAGTGGGTGGGTGAGTGGGTAGGTGGGTGGGTGAGTGGGTGGGTGAGTGGGTGAGTGAGTGGGTGAGTGGGTGAGTGAGTGGGTGGGTGGGTGGGTGGGTGGGTGAGTGAGTGGGTGAGTGAGTGGGTGGGTGAGTGGGTGGTGTGAGTGTGTGGGTGAGTGGGTGGGTGAGTGGGTGAGTGTGTGGGTGTGTGAGTGGGTGAGTGGGTGGGTGAGTGGGTGAGTGAGTGGGTGAGTGAGTGGTGAGTGAGTGGGTGAGTGAGTGGGTGAGTGAGTGGGTGAGTGAGTGGGTGAGTGAGTGGGTGAGTGGGTGGGTGGGTGGGTGAGTGGGTGGGTGAGTGGGTGAGTGAGTGTGGGTGAGTGGTGAGTGAGTGGGTGAGTGAGTGAGTGAGTGTGGGGTGAGTGAGTGAGTGAGTGAATGAGTGGGTGGGTGAGTGAGTGGGTGACTGGGTGAGTGGTGGGTGGGTGAGTGGGGTGGGTGAGTGGGTGGGTTGTGGGTAGGTGAGTGGGTGTGTGAGTGGGGTGAGTGAGTGGGTGAGTGAGTGGGTGGGTGAGTGTGTGGGTGAGTGAGTGGGTAGGTGAGTGGGTAGGTGAGTGGGTAGGTGGGTGGGTGAGTGGGTGGGTGAGTGGGTGAGTGTGTGGGTGAGTGAGTGGTGAGTGAGTGGGTGAGTGAGTGGGTGAGTGAGTGGGTGAGTGAGTGGGTGAGTGAGTGGGTGAGTGGTGTGGGTGGGTGGTGTGGGTGAGTGGGTGGGTGAGTGGTGGTGAGTGATGTGAGTGAGTGAGTGAGTGAGTGAGTGAGTGAGTGTGTGAGTGAGTGAGTGAGTGAGTGGGTGGGTGAGTGGGGTGGGTGATGGGTGAGTGGGTGGGTGAATGGGTGAGTGAGTGGGTGGGTGAGTGGGTGGGTGAGTGGGTGGGTGAGTGGGTAGGTGGGTGAGTGAGTGAGTGAGTGAGTGGGTGAGTGAGTGGGGTGAGTGAGTGTGTGGGTGAGTGAGTGGGTAGGTGAGTGGGTAGGTGGGTGGGTGAGTGGGTGGGTGAGTGGGTGAGTGAGTGGGTGGGTGGGTGGGTGAGTGGGTGAGTGAGTGGGTGAGTGAGTGGGTGAGTGATGTGGGTGAGTGAGTGGGTGGGTGAGTGGGTGGGTGAGTGAGTGGGTGAGTGGGTGGGTGAGTGGGTGAGTGTGTGGGTGGGTGAGTCGGTGAGTGAGTGGGTGAGTGGGTGGGTGAGTGGGTGAGTGGGTGAGTGGGTGAGTGTGTGGGTGAGTGGGTGAGTGAGTGGGTGAGTGAGTGGGTGAGTGAGTGGGTGAGTGAGTGAGTGAGTGGGTGAGTGAGTGGGTGAGTGAGTGAGTGAGTGAGTGAGTGAGTGGGTGGGTGAGTGAGTGAGTGAGTGAGTGAGTGAGTGAGTGAGTGAGTGAGTGAGTGAATGAGTGGGTGGGTGACTGGGTGAGTGAGTGGGTGACTGGGTGAGTGAGTGGGTGGGTGAGTGGGTGGGTGAGTGGGTGAGTGAGTGGGTGAGTGAGTGGGTGAGTGAGTGTGTGGGTGAGTGAGTGGGTGAGTGAGTGAGTGAGTGGGTGAGTGAGTGGGTGGGTGACCGGGTGAGTGAGTGGGTGGGTGAGTGGGTAGGTGGGTGAGTGGGTGGGTGAGTGGGTGGGTGAGTGGGTGGGTGGGTGGGTGGGTGAGTGGGTGGGTGGGTGGGTGAGTGGGTGAGTGAGTGGGTGAGTGAGTGGGTGAGTGAGTGGGTGAGTGAGTGGGTGAGTGAGTGAGTGGGTGGGTGGGTGAGAGAGTGAGTGAGTGAGTGGGTGAGTGAGTGGGTGAGTTAGTGGGTGGGTGAGTGAGTGAGTGAGTGGGTGAGTGGGTGAGTGAGTGGGTGAGTGAGTGGGTGAGTGAGTGGGTGGGTGGGTGAGTGAGTGGGTGAGTGTGTGGGTGAGTGTGTGGGTGAGTGTGTGGGTGAGTGAGTGAGTGAGTGAGTGAGTGGGTGAGTGAGTGAGTGAGTGAGTGAGTGAGTGAGTGAGTGAGTGAGTGAGTGAGTGGGGGTGGGTGGTGGGTGGGTGGGTGGGTGGGTGAGTGGGTGAGTGAGTGGGTGAGTGGGTGAGTGAGTGTGTGGGTGAGTGAGTGGGTGGGTGAGTGGGTAGGTGGGTGGGTGAGTGGGTGGGTGAGTGGGTGAGTGTGTGGGTGAGTGAGTGGGTGAGTGGGTGGGTGAGTGGGTGGGTGGGTGAGTGGGTGAGTGGGTGAGTGAGTGGGTGAATGTGTGGGTGAGTGGGTGAGTGAGTGGGTGAGTGAGTGCGTGAGTGAGTGGGTGAGTGAGTGGGTGAGTGAGTGGGTGAGTGAGTGGGTGAGTGAGTGGGTGAGTGGGTGGGTGAGTGGGTGGGTGAGTGAGTGAGTGAGTGAGTGAGTGAGTGAGTGAGTGAGTGGTGAGTGGTGGGTGGGTGAGTGGGTGGGTGACTGGGTGAGTGAGTGGGTGACTGGGTGAGTGAGTGGGTGGGTGAGTGGGTGGGTGAGTGGGTGGGTTAGTGGGTAGGTGAGTGGGTGAGTGAGTGGGTGAGTGAGTGGGTGGGTGACCGGGTGAGTGAGTGGGTGGGTGAGTGAGTGGGTGGGTGGGTGGGTGGGTGAGTGGGTGAGTGGGTGAGTGGGTGGGTGAGTGGGTGAGTGGGTGGGTGAGTGGGTGAGTGGGGTGGGTGAGTGGGTGAGTGAGTGGGTGAGTGGGTGAGTGGGTGGGTGAGTGGGTGAGTGAGTGGGTGAGTTAGTGGGTGGGTGAGTGAGTGAGTGGGTGAGTGGGTGAGTGAGTGAGTGAGTGAGTGGGTGAGTGAGTGGGTGGGTGAGTGAGTGGGTGGGTGAGTGGGTGGGTGAGTGAGTGGGTGGGTGAGTGGGTGGGTGAGTGAGTGGATGAGTGTGTGGGTGGGTGAGTCGGTGAGTGAGTGGGTGAGTGGGTGGGTGAGTGGGTGGGTGGGTGGGTGAGTGGGTGGGTGGGTGAGTGGGTGAGTGAGTGGGTGAGTGGGTGGGTGAGTGGGTGAGTGAGTGGGTGAGTGAGTGAGTGGGTGGGTGAGTGGGTGGGTGAGTGGGTGGGTGAGTGGGTGAGTGAGTGAGTGGGTGGGTGGGTGGGTGGGTGGGTGGGTGAGTGGGTGAGTGAGTGGGTGAGTGAGTGGGTGGGTGAGTGGGTGGGTGAGTGAGTGGGTGAGTGGGTGGGTGAGTGGGTGAGTGTGTGGGTGAGTGAGTGGGTGAGTGGGTGGGTGAGTGGGTGGGTGGGTGAGTGGGTGAGTGGGTGAGTGAGTGGGTGAATGTGTGGGTGAGTGGGTGAGTGAGTGGGTGAGTGAGTGCGTGAGTGAGTGGGTGAGTGAGTGGGTGAGTGAGTGGGTGAGTGAGTGGGTGAGTGAGTGGGTGAGTGGTGGGTGGGTGGGTGAGTGGGTGGGTGAGTGGGTGAGTGAGTGAGTGAGTGAGTGAGTGAGTGAATGAGTGGGTGGGTGAGTGGGTGGGTGACTGGGTGAGTGAGTGGGTGACTGGGTGAGTGAGTGGGTGGGTGAGTGGGTGGGTGAGTGGGTGGGTTAGTGGGTAGGTGAGTGGGTGAGTGAGTGGGTGAGTGAGTGGGTGAGTGAGTGGGTGGGTGACCGGGTGAGTAAGTGGGTGGGTGAGTGAGTGGGTGGGTGGGTGGGTGGGTGAGTGGGTGAGTGGGTGAGTGGGTGGGTGAGTGGGTGAGTGGGTGGGTGAGTGGGTGAGTGGGTGAGTGAGTGGGTGGGTGAGTGGGTGGGTGGGTGAGTGAGTGGGTGAGTGGGTGAGTGAGTGGGTGAGTTAGTGGGTGGGTGAGTGAATGAGTGGGTGAGTGGGTGAGTGAGTGAGTGAGTGAGTGAGTGGGTGAGTTAGTGAGTGGGTGGGTGAGTGAGTGGGTGGGTGAGTGGGTGGGTGAGTGAGTGGGTGGGTGAGTGGGTGGGTGAGTGAGTGGATGAGTGTGTGGGTGGGTGAGTCGGTGAGTGAGTGGGTGAGTGGGTGGGTGAGTGGGTGGGTGGGTGGGTGAGTGGGTGAGTGAGTGGGTGAGTGAGTGGGTGGGTGGGTGGGTGGGTAGGTGGGTGGGTGAGTGGGTGGGTGGGTGAGTGGGTGGGTGGGTGAGTGGGTGGGTGGGTGAGTGGGTGGGTGAGTGGGTGGGTGGGTGAGTGAGTGGGTGGGTGAGTGGGTGGGTGAGTGGGTGGGTGACTGGGTGAGTGGGTGGGTGACTGGGTGGGTGACTGGGTGGGTGAGTGGGTGGGTGAGTGGGTGGGTGAGTGGGTAGGTGAGTGGGTGAGTGGGTGAGTGAGTGAGTGAGTGTGTGGGTGAGTGAGTGGGTGGGTGAGTGGGTAGGTGGGTGGGTGAGTGGGTGGGTGAGTGGGTGAGTGAGTGGGGTGGGGTGGGTGAGTGAGTGGGTGAGTGAGTGGGTGAGTGAGTGGGTGGGTGAGTGGGTGGGTGAGTGAGTGAGTGGGTGAGTGGGTGGGTGAGTGGGTGGGTGACTGGGTGAGTGAGTGGGTGACTGGGTGAGTGAGTGGGTGGGTGAGTGGGTGGGTGAGTGGGTGGGTTAGTGGGTAGGTGAGTGGGTGAGTGAGTGGGTGAGTGAGTGGGTGGGTGACCGGGTGAGTGAGTGGGTGGGTGAGTGAGTGGGTGGGTGGGTGGGTGGGTGGGTGGGTGAGTGGGTGAGTGGGTGAGTGGGTGAGTGAGTGAGTGGGTGAGTGAGTGGGTGGGTGAGTGGTGGGTGAGTGAGTGGGTGAGTGGGTGAGTGAGTGGGTGAGTTAGTGGGTGGGTGAGTGAGTGAGTGGGTGAGTGGGTGAGTGAGTGAGTGAGTGAGTGGGTGAATGAGTGGGTGGGTGAGTGAGTGGGTGGGTGAGTGGGTGGGTGAGTGAGTGGGTGGGTGAGTGGGTGGGTGAGTGAGTGGATGAGTGTGTGGGTGGGTGAGTCGGTGAGTGAGTGGGTGAGTGAGTGGGTGAGTGGGTGGGTGAGTGGGTGGGTGGATGGGTGGATGGGTGAGTGAGTGGGTGGGTGAGTGGGTGAGTGAGTGGGTGAGTGAGTGGGTGAGTGAGTGAGTGGTGAGTGAGTGGGTGAGTGAGTGGTGAGTGAGTGGGTGGGTGACCGGGTGAGTGAGTGGGTGGATGAGTGAGTGGGTGGGTGGGGTGGGTGGGTGAGTGGGTGAGTGAGTGAGTGGGTGAGTGAGTGGGTGGGTGAGTGGGTGGGTGGGTGAGTGAGTGGGTGAGTGGGTGAGTGAGTGGGTGAGTTAGTGGGTGGGTGAGTGAGTGAGTGGGTGATGTGGGTGAGTGAGTGAGTGAGTGAGTGAGTGGGTGAGTGAGTGGGTGGGTGAGTGGGTGGGTGAGTGAGTGGGTGGTGAGTGGGTGGGTGAGTGAGTGGTTGAGTGTGTGGGTGGGTGAGTCGGTGAGTGAGTGGGTGAGTGGTGGTGAGTGGGTGGGTGGGGTGGGTGGGTGGGTGGGTGGGTGAGTGGGTGGGTGGGTGAGTGGGTGGGTGAGTGGGTGGGTGAGTGGGTGAGTGAGTGGGTGAGTGAGTGGGTGAGTGAGTGGGTGGGTGGGTGGGTGAGTGGGTTGAGTGAGTGGGTGAGTGAGTGGGTGGGTGAGTGGGTGGGTGAGTGAGTGGTGAGTGGGTGAGTGTGTGGGTGAGTGAGTGGGTGAGTGGGTGGTGAGTGGGTGGGTGGGTGAGTGGGTGAGTGAGTGGGTGAATGTGTGGGTGAGTGGGTGAGTGAGTGGGTGAGTGAGTGCGTGAGTGAGTGGGTGAGTGAGTGGGTGAGTGAGTGGGTGAGTGAGTGGGTGAGTGAGTGGGTGAGTGAGTGGGTGAGTGAGTGGGTGAGTGGGTGGGTGAGTGGGTGAGTGGGTGGGTGAGTGGGTGAGTGAGTGAGTGAGGTGAATGAGTGGGTGGGTGAGTGGGTGGGTGACTGGGTGAGTGAGTGGGTGACTGGTGAGTGAGTGGGTGGGTGAGTGGGTGGGTGAGTGGGTGGGTTAGTGGGTAGGTGAGTGGGTGAGTGAGTGGGTCAGTGAGTGGGTGAGTGAGTGGGTGGGTGAACGGGTGAGTGAGTGGGTGGGTGAGTGAGTGGGTGGGTGGGTGGGTGGGTGAGTGGGTGAGTGGGTGAGTGGGTGGGTGAGTGGGTGAGTGAGTGGGTGGGTGAGTGGGTGGGTGGGTGAGTGAGTGGGTGAGTGGGGTGAGTGAGTGGGTGAGTTAGTGGGTGGGTGAGTGAGTGAGTGGGTGAGTGGGTGAGTGAGTGAGTGAGTGGGTGAGTGAGTGGGTGGGTGAGTGAGTGGGTGGGTGAGTGGGTGGGTGAGTGAGTGGGTGGGTGAGTGGGTGGGTGAGTGAGTGGATGAGTGTGTGGGTGGGTGAGTCGGTGAGTGAGTGGGTGAGTGGGTGGGTGAGTGGGTGGGTGGGGTGGGTGAGTGGGTGAGTGAGTGGGTGAGTGAGTGGGTGAGTGAGTGGGTGAGTGAGTGGGTGGGTGAGTGGGTGGGTGGGTGGGTAGGTGGGTGGGTGAGTGGGTGGGTGAGTGGGTGGGTGAGTGGGTGGGTGGGTGAGTGAGTGGGTGGGTGAGTGGGTGGGTGAGTGGGTGGGTGACTGGGTGAGTGGGTGGGTGACTGGGTGAGTGGGTGGGTGAGTGGGTGGGTGAGTGGGTGGGTGAGTGGGTAGGTGAGTGGGTGAGTGGGTGAGTGAGTGAGTGAGTGTGTGGGTGAGTGAGTGGGTGGGTGAGTGGGTAGGTGGGTGGGTGAGTGGGTGGGTGGGTGAGTGAGTGGGTGAGTGAGTGGGTGAGTGAGTGGGTGGGTGGGTGAGTGGGTGGGTGAGTGAGTGAGTGGGTGAGTGGGTGGGTGGGTGAGTGGGTGGGTGACTGGGTGAGTGAGTGGGTGACTGGGTGAGTGAGTGGGTGGGTGAGTGGGTGGGTGAGTGGGTGGGTTAGTGGGTAGGTGAGTGGGTGAGTGAGTGGGTGAGTGAGTGGGTGGGGTGAGTGAGTGGGTGGGTGGGTGGGTGGGTGGTTGAATGGGTGAGTGGGTGAGTGGGTGGGTGGGTGAGTGAGTGGGTGGGTGAGTGGGTGGGTGGGTGAGTGGGTGGGTGGGTGAGTGAGTGGGTGAGTGGGTGAGTGAGTGGGTGAGTTAGTGGGTGGGTGAGTGAGTGAGTGGGTGAGTGGGTGAGTGAGTGAGTGAGTGGGTGAGTGAGTGGGTGGGTGAGTGAGTGGGTGGGTGAGTGGGTGGGTGAGTGAGTGGGTGGGTGAGTGGGTGGGTGAGTGAGTGGATGAGTGTGTGGGTGGGTGAGTCGGTGAGTGAGTGGGTGAGTGGGTGGGTGAGTGGGTGGGTGGGTGGGTGGGTGGGTGGGTGGGTGAGTGGGTGGGTGAGTGGGTGAGTGAGTGGGTGAGTGAGTGGGTGAGTGAGTGGGTGAGTGAGTGGGTGAGTGAGTGGGTGAGTGAGTGGGTGAGTGAGTGGGTGAGTGAGTGGGTGGGTGACCGGGTGAGTGAGTGGGTGGGTGAGTGAGTGGGTGGGTGGGTGGGTGGGTGAGTGGGTGAGTGGGTGAGTGGGTGAGTGAGTGGGTGAGTGAGTGGGTGGGTGAGTGGGTGGGTGGGTGAGTGAGTGGGTGGGTGGGTGAGTGAGTGGGTGAGTGGGTGAGTTAGTGGGTGGGTGAGTGAGTGAGTGGGTGAGTGGATGAGTGAGTGAGTGAGTGGGTGAGTGAGTGGGTGGGTGAGTGAGTGGGTGGGTGAGTGGGTGGGTGAGTGAGTGGGTGGGTGAGTGGGTGGGTGAGTGAGTGGATGAGTGTGTGGGTGGGGTGAGTCGGTGAGTGAGTGGGTGAGTGGGTGGGTGAGTGGGTGGGTGGGTGGGTGGGTGAGTGGGTGGGTGAGTGGGTGAGTGAGTGGGTGAGTGAGTGGGGTGAGTGAGTGAGTGGGTGAGTGAGTGGGTGAG
>NW_027621151.1:0-5000 GCF_964198595.1 Lampetra fluviatilis
CCCGCGTCTCCCCCCCGTGTCTCTTCCCCCTGTCTCCCCCCCCCCGTGTCTCCCCGTGTCTCCCCGTGTCCCCCGTGTCTCTCCGCGTGTCTCCCACTCGGCGAGCTGCCTCTCCGTGTCCCCCGTGCCGAGCTGCGGCCGCCCCCCCGCCCAGCCGCGAGGCCACCAGCTGGTGCAGGTTGAAGGTCGCCATGCGGATCTGTCCCAGCAGCAGCGTCTTGCTGCACGCCGTGTTCTGGGATGTGGGTCCAGCGCGACTCTCTGGGGGCACACGGGGGGGGGGGGGGGGTCAACCACTGTCATCAATCATCACCCATCATCATCATCATCATCACCCATCATCATCATCATCACCCATCATCATCATCATCATCACCCATCATCATCATCATCACCCCATCATCATCAACATCACCCCATCATCATCATCATCATCATCACCCAACATCATCATCACCCATCATCATCATCATCACCCATCATCATCATCATCACCCATCATCATCATCATCACCCATCATCATCATCATCACCCATTCATCATCATCATCACCCAACATCATCATCACCCATCATCATCATCATCACCCATCATCATCATCACCCATCATCAATCATCATCACCCTCATCATCATCATCACCCATCATCATCATCACCCATCATCATCATCATCATCACCCATCATCATCATCACCCATCATCATCATCACCCATCATCATCACCCATCATCATCATCACCCATCATCATCATCATCACCCATCATCATCATCACCCATCATCACCCATCATCATCATCACCCATCATCATCATCATCACCCATCATCATCATCATCACCATCATCATCATCACCCATCATCATCATCATCACCCATCATCATCATCACCCATCATCATCATCACCCATCATCATCATCACCCATCATCATCATCACCCATCATCATCATCACCCATCATCATCATCATCACCCATCATCATCATCACCCATCATCACCATCATCATCATCACCATCATCATCATCATCACCCATCATCATCATCATCACCCATCATCATCATCACCCCATCATCATCATCATCACCCATCATCATCATCACCCATCATCATCATCACCCCATCATCATCATCACCCATCATCACCCCCCCAACACCCCCCCCCCATCACCCCCCCCCCCCCCATCACCCCCCCCCATCACCCCCCCCCATCACCCCCCCCCCATCACCCCCATCAACACCCCCCTCATCACCCCCCCCATCACCCCCCCCTCCACTCCCCCATCACTCCCCCAATCACTCCCCCCATCACCCCCCCCCCATCATCACCCCCCCATCACTCCCCCATCACCCTCCCATCACCCTCCCATCACCCTCCCATCACCCCCCTCATCACCCCCCCCATCACCCCCCATCACCCCCCCATCACCCTCCCATCACCCCTCCCATCACCCTCCCATCACCCCCCTCATCACCCCCCCCCATTACTCCCCCATCACCCCCCATCACCCCCCCCATCACCCCCACCCCCATGACCCCCCCCCCATCACCCCCCCATCACTCACTCAGTCACTCAGTCACTTACTCACTCACTCAGTCACCCACTCACTCAGTCACTCAGTCACTCACTCAGTCACTCACCCACTCACTCAGTCACTCACTCACCCACTCACTCAGTCACTCACTCACCCACTCACCCACTCACTCAGTCACTCAGTCACTCACTCAGTCACTCAGTCATTCAGTCACTCACTCAGTCACTCACTCAGCCACTCACTCACTCACACAGTCACTCAGTCACTCACTCACAGTCAGTCAATTAGTCACTCAGTCACTCACTCACACAGTCACTCAGTCACTCAGTCACTCAGTCACTCACCCACCCACCCACTCACCCACTCACCCACCCACCCACTCACCCACCCACCCACCCACTCACCCACCCACTCACCCACTCACCCACCCACCCACCCCACCCACCCACTCACCCACCCACTCACCCACTCACCCACCCACTCACCCACTCACACCACTCACCCCACCCACCCACTCACCCCACTCACCCACCCACTCACCCACCCACCCACTCACCCACTCACCCACCCACTCACCCACCCACTCACTCACCCACTCACCCCCACCCACCCACCCCACCCACTCACCCACTCACCCACCCCACCCACTCACCCACCCACCCACTCACCCACTCACCCACTCACCCACCCACCCACCCACTCACCCACCCCACCCACCCACCCACCCCACCCACCCACTCACTCACCCCACCCACCCACCCACCCCACCCACTCACCCACCCACACCACCCACCCACTCACCCACCCACCCCACCCACCCACTCACCACTCACTCACTCACTCACCCACCCACTCACCCACTCACCCACTCACCCACCCACTCACCCACTCACCCACTCACCCCACCCCACTCACTCAGTCACTCACTCACTCAGTCACTCACTCAGTCACTCAGTCAGTCACTCACTCACTCAGTCACTCACTCACTCACCCACCCACTCACCCACTCACCCACTCACTGAGTGACTGAGCAAACCGACCCGATCCGAAGCGAGCGACCGACCGAGCGAACGCGAGCGACTGAGCGATGCGAGCGACTGAGCGAGCGAGCGACTGATCCACCGCCCTATGCGCCCTCCACTCACCGCTGCCACCCCTCGCGCCTTCACCGTGTCGAGCGCCGCGTGTAGCCGCGCCAGCTCCCCGCCCAGCGCCAGCTGCCCACATCACCCATTCACTCAGTCACTCACTCAGTCAGTCACTCACTCACTCAGTCACTCACTCACCCACTCAGTTAGTCACTCACCCACTCACTCAGTCACCCACTCACTCAATCACTCACTCACTTAGTCACTCACTCAGTCAGTCACTCACTCACTCAGTCACTCACTCACTCACCCACCCCACTCACCCACTCACCCACTCACTGAGTGACTGAGCAACCGACCGACTGAGCGAGCGAGCGACTGATCCACCGCCCTATGCGCCCTCCACTCACCGCTGCCACCCCTCGCGCCTTCACCGTGTCGAGCGCCGCGTGTAGCCGCGCCAGCTCCCCCGCCCAGCGCAAGCTGCCGCGCTCGAGCCGCCTCGGCACGGCGGACGCCAGCGGCTCGCTCCTGCGCCACGAGGGCGCCGCTCGCCACGCAGCGACACTCCAAGTCGCAGCGCGTCGCTCGCAGAGTCTCGTAGCGCGACAGCAGCTGACGCACATCCTGGAACTGGGGTGGGTGAGGGGGAGAGAGGGGGGTGGGTGGGTGGGTGGGTGAGTGGGTGGGTGGGTGAGTGGGGTGGGTGAGTGAGTGAGTGGGTGGGTGGGTGGGTGAGTGGGTGGGTGGGTGACCTGAGTGAGTGACTGAGTGACTGACTGAGTGACTGAGTGAGTGGGTGAGTGAGTGGGTGACTGAGTGAGTGACTGAGTGACTGACTGAGTGACTGAGTGAGTGAGTGGGTGGGTGGGTGGGTGAGTGAGTGGGTGAGTGAGTGGGTGACTGAGTGAGTTACTGAGTGACTGACTGAGTGACTGAGTGAGTGAGTGAGTGGGTGGGTGGGTGGGTGAGTGAGTGGGTGAGTGAGTGGGTGACTGAGTGAGTGACTGAGTGACTGACTGAGTGACTGAGTGAGTGAGTGGGTGAGTGGGTGGGTGAGTGAGTGAGTGGGTGAGTGAGTGGGTGAGTGAGTGAGTGGCTGAGTGACTGACTGAGTGGACTGAGTGAGTGAGTGAGTGGGTGAGTGGGTGGGTGGGTGGGTGGGTGAGTGGGTGGGTGAGTGGGTGGGTGACTGAGTGAGTGACTGAGTGACTGACTGAGTGACTGAGTGAGTGAGTGAGTGGGTGAGTGGGTGGGTGAGTGAGTGAGAGGGTGAGTGAGTGGGTGACTGAGTGAGTGACTGAGTGACTGAGTGACTGAGTGACTGAGTGAGTGAGTGAGTGAGTGGGTGGGTGGGTGGGGTGAGTGAGTGGGTGAGTGAGTGGGTGACTGAGTGAGTGACTGAGTGACTGACTGAGTGACTGAGTGAGTGAGTGAGTGGGTGAGTGGGTGGGTGAGTGAGTGAGTGGGTGAGTGAGTTGGGTGAGTGAGTGAGTGGCTGAGTGACTGACTGAGTGACTGAGTGAGTGAGTGAGTGGGGTGAGTGAGTGGGTGGGTGGGTGAGTGGGTGGGTGAGTGGGTGGGTGACTGAGTGAGTGACTGAGTGACTGACTGAGTGACTGAGTGAGTGAGTGAGTGGGTGGGTGAGTGAGTGAGAGGGTGAGTGAGTGGGTGACTGAGTGAGTGACTGAGTGACTGACTGAGTGACTGAGTGAGTGAGTGAGTGAGTGGGTGGGTGGGTGGGTGAGTGAGTGGGGTGAGTGAGTACTGAGTGAGTGACTGAGTGACTGACTGAGTGACTGAGTGAGTGAGTGAGTGGGTGGGTGGGTGAGTGAGTGGGTGAGTGAGTGGGTGACTGAGTGAGTGACTGAGTGACTGACTGAGTGACTGAGTGAGTGAGTGAGTGGGTGGGTGGGTGAGTGAGTGGGTGAGTGAGTGGGTGACTGAGTGAGTGACTGAGTGACTGACTGAGTGACTGAGTGGGTGAGTGGGTGGGTGAGTGAGTGAGTGGGTGAGTGAGTGGGTGACTGAGTGAGTGACTGAGTGACTGACTGAGTGAGTGAGTGAGTGAGTGGGTGGGTGGGTGAGTGAGTGGGTGAGTGAGTGGGTGACTGAGTGAGTGACTGAGTGACTGACTGAGTGACTGAGTGAGTGAGTGGGTGGGTGGGTGGGTGAGTGAGTGGGTGAGTGAGTGGGTGACTGAGTGAGTGACTGAGTGACTGACTGAGTGACTGAGTGAGTGAGTGAGTGGGTGGTGGGTGAGTGAGTGAGTGGGTGAGTGAGTGGGTGACTGAGTGAGTGACTGAGTGACTGACTGAGTGACTGAGTGAGTGAGTGAGTGGGTGGGTGGGTGAGTGAGTGGGTGAGTGAGTGGGTG
>NW_027621151.1:15000-40000 GCF_964198595.1 Lampetra fluviatilis
GTGAGTGGCCGTGACAGTGGCTGTGTCAGTGGCTGTGTCAGCTTCAGTGTCATCTTCACAGTGGCCGTGTGAGTGGCCGTGTGAGTGGCCGTGTGAGTGGCTGTGTGAGTAGCCGTGTCAGTGGCTGTGTCAGTGGCTGTGTCAGCTTCAGTGTCATCTTCACAGTGGCCGTGTGAGTGGCCGTGTGAGTGGCCGTGTGAGTGGCTGTGTGAGTGGCCGTGTCAGTGGCTGTGTCAGTGGCTGTGTCAGCTTCAGTGTCATCTTCACAGTGGCCGTGTGAGTGGCCATGTGAGTGGCCGTGTGAGTGGCTGTGTGAGTGGCCGTGTCAGTGGCTGTGTCAGTGGCTGTGTCAGCTTCAGTGTCATCTTCACAGTGGCCGTGTGAGTGGCCGTGTGAGTGGCCGTGTGAGTGGCCGTGTGAGTGGCTGTGTGAGTGGCCGTGTCAGTGGCTGTGTCAGTGGCTGTGTCAGCTTCAGTGTCATCTTCACAGTGGCCGTGTGAGTGGCCGTGTGAGTGGCCGTGTGAGTGGCTGTGTGAGTAGCCGTGTCAGTGGCTGTGTCAGTGGCTGTGTCAGCTTCAGTGTCATCTTCACAGTGGCCGTGTGAGTGGCCGTGTGAGTGGCCGTGTGAGTGGCTGTGTGAGTGGCCGTGTCAGTGGCTGTGTCAGTGGCTGTGTCAGCTTCAGTGTCATCTTCACAGTGGCCGTGTCAGTGGCCGTGTCAGCTTCACAGTGGCTGTGTGAGTGGCCGTGTGAGTGGCTGTGTCAGTGGCTGTGTCAGTGGCCGTGTGAGTGGCCGTGTCAGTGGCTGTGTCAGTGGCTGTGTCAGTGGCCGTGTCAGTGGCTGTGTCAGTGGCCGTGTCAGTGGCCGTGTGAGTGGCCGTGTCAGTGGCTGTGTCAGTGGCTGTGTCAGTGGCTGTGTCAGTGGCCGTGTCAGTGGCCGTGTGAGTGGCCGTGTCAGTGGCTGTGTCAGTGGCTGTGTCAGTGGCTGTGTCAGTGGCTGTGTCAGTGGCTGTGTCAGCGGCTGTGTCAGTGGCTGTATCAGTGGCTGTGTCAGTGGCTGTGTGAGTGGCCGTGTCAGTGGCTGTGTCAGTGGCTGTGTCAGTGGCTGTGTCAGTGGCTGTGTGAGTGGCCGTGTCAGTGGCTGTGTCAGTGGCTGTGTCAGTGGCTGTGTCAGCTTCAGTGTCATCTTCACAGCGGCCGTGTGAGTGGCCGTGTGAGTGGCTGTGTGAGTGGCTGTGTCAGCTTCAGTGTCATCTTCACAGTGGCCGTGTGAGTGGCCGTGTGAGTGGCCGTGTGAGTGGCTGTGTCAGCTTCAGTGTCATCTTCACAGCGGCCGTGTGAGTGGCCGTGTGAGTGGCTGTGTGAGTGGCTGTGTCAGCTTCAGTGTCATCTTCACAGCGGCCGTGTGAGTGGCCGTGTGAGTGGCTGTGTCAGCTTCAGTGTCATCTTCACAGTGGCCGTGTGAGTGGCCGTGTGAGTGGCTGTGTCAGCTTCAGTGTCATCTTCACAGTGGCCGTGTGAGTGGCCGTGTGAGTGGCTGTGTCAGCTTCAGTGTCATCTTCACAGCGGCCGTGTGAGTGGCCGTGTGAGTGGCTGTGTCAGTGGCTGTGTCAGCTTCAGTGTCATCTTCACAGCGGCCGTGTGAGTGGCCGTGTGAGTGGCTGTGTGAGTGGCTGTGTCAGCTTCAGTGTCATCTTCACAGCGGCCGTGTGAGTGGCCGTGTGAGTGGCCGTGTGAGTGGCTGTGTCAGCTTCAGTGTCATCTTCACAGCGGCCGTGTGAGTGGCCGTGTGAGTGGCTGTGTGAGTGGCTGTGTCAGCTTCAGTGTCATCTTCACAGCGGCCGTGTGAGTGGCCGTGTGAGTGGCTGTGTCAGCTTCAGTGTCATCTTCACAGTGGCCGTGTGAGTGGCCGTGTGAGTGGCTGTGTCAGCTTCAGTGTCATCTTCACAGTGGCCGTGTGAGTGGCCGTGTGAGTGGCTGTGTCAGCTTCAGTGTCATCTTCACAGTGGCCGTGTGAGTGGCCGTGTGAGTGGCCGTGTGAGTGGCTGTGTCAATGGCCGTGTCAGTGGCCGTGTCAGTGGCTGTGTCAGCTTCAGTGTCATCTTCACAGCGGCCGTGTGAGTGGCCGTGTGAGTGGCTGTGTGAGTGGCTGTGTCAGCTTCAGTGTCATCTTCACAGTGGCCGTGTCAGTGGCTGTGTCAGTGGCTGTGTCAGCTTCAGTGTCATCTTCACAGCGGCCGTGTGAGTGGCCGTGTGAGTGGCCGTGTGAGTGGCCGTGTCAGTGGCTGTGTCAGTGGCTGTGTCAGTGGCTGTGTCAGCTTCAGTGTCATCTTCACAGCGGCCGTGTGAGTGGCCGTGTGAGTGGCTGTGTGAGTGGCTGTGTCAGCTTCAGTGTCATCTTCACAGTGGCCGTGTCAGTGGCTGTGTCAGTGGCTGTGTCAGCTTCAGTGTCATCTTCACAGCGGCCGTGTGAGTGGCTGTGTCAATGGCCGTGTGAGTGGCCGTGTGAGTGGCCGTGTGAGTGGCTGTGTCAGTGGCTGTGTCAGCTTCAGTGTCATCTTCAAAGTGGCCGTGTGAGTGGCTGTGTGAGTGGCTGTGTGAGTGGCCGTGTGAGTGGCCGTGTGAGTGGCCGTGTGAGTGGCTGTGTCAGTGGCTGTGTCAGCTTCAGTGTCATCTTCACAGTGGCCGTATGAGTGGCCGTGTGAGTGGCCGTGTGAGTGGCTGTGTCAATGGCCGTGTCAGTGGCCGTGTCAGTGGCTGTGTCAGCTTCAGTGTCATCTTCACAGCGGCCGTGTGAGTGGCCGTGTGAGTGGCTGTGTGAGTGGCTGTGTCAGCTTCAGTGTCATCTTCACAGTGGCCGTGTCAGTGGCTGTGTCAGTGGCTGTGTCAGCTTCAGTGTCATCTTCACAGCGGCCGTGTGAGTGGCCGTGTGAGTGGCCGTGTGAGTGGCCGTGTCAGTGGCTGTGTCAGTGGCTGTGTCAGTGGCTGTGTCAGCTTCAGTGTCATCTTCACAGCGGCCGTGTGAGTGGCCGTGTGAGTGGCTGTGTGAGTGGCTGTGTCAGCTTCAGTGTCATCTTCACAGTGGCCGTGTCAGTGGCTGTGTCAGTGGCTGTGTCAGCTTCAGTGTCATCTTCACAGCGGCCGTGTGAGTGGCTGTGTCAATGGCCGTGTGAGTGGCCGTGTGAGTGGCCGTGTGAGTGGCTGTGTCAGTGGCTGTGTCAGCTTCAGTGTCATCTTCAAAGTGGCCGTGTGAGTGGCTGTGTGAGTGGCTGTGTGAGTGGCCGTGTGAGTGGCCGTGTGAGTGGCCGTGTGAGTGGCCGTGTCAGTGGCTGTGTCAGCTTCAGTGTCATCTTCACAGCGGCCGTGTGAGTGGCCGTGTGAATGGCCGTGTGAGTGGCTGTGTCAATGGCCGTGTGAGTGGCCGTGTCAATGGCCGTGTCAGTGGCTGTGTCAGTGGCTGTGTCAGCTTCAGTGTCATCTTCACAGCGGCCGTGTGAGTGGCCGTGTCAATGGCCGTGTGAGTGGCCGTGTGAGTGGCTGTGTCAGCTTCAGTGTCATCTTCACAGTGGCTGTGTCAATGGCCGTGTCAGTGGCTGTGTCAGTGGCCGTGTGAGTGGCTGTGTCAGCTTCAGTGTCATCTTCACAGCGGCCGTGTGAGTGGCCGTGTGAGTGGCTGTGTGAGTGGCTGTGTCAGCTTCAGTGTCATCTTCACAGTGGCCGTGTCAGTGGCTGTGTCAGCTTCAGTGTCATCTTCAAAGTGGCCGTGTGAGTGGCTGTGTCAATGGCCGTGTGAGTGGCCGTGTGAGTGGCCGTGTGAGTGGCTGTGTCAGCTTCAGTGTCATCTTCACAGTGGCCGTGTCAGTGGCCGTGTCAGTGGCTGTGTCAGCTTCAGTGTCATCTTCACAGCGGACGTGTGAGTGGCCGTGTGAGTAGCTGTGTGAGTGGCTGTGTCAGCTTCAGTGTCATCTTCACAGCGGACGTGTGAGTGGCCGTGTGAGTGGCGTTAACCTTGAGGAAGCGGTCAAACTTGAGCAGTGAGTCCTTGAGTTGCGCCTCTTTGTGGGACAGCTCCTCCTGCCTCTGCTGCAAACTCTCCCTCTGCATGTGGAACTCCTGACACGGCAGGCAAAGGTCCCCCAGGTAGCCCACACGCGCACACACAGTGCTGTGAGGGGGCAAGTGCTCTTACGTCGATCACCAGGTAGCAAACACACGCACGCACACAGTGCTGTAAGTGCTATTATGAGTGAGTGAGCGAGTGAGCGGGTGAGTGACTGGGTGAGTGAGTGGGTGAGTGAGTGGGCGAGCGAGTGAGTGAGTGGGTGAGCGAGTGGGTGAGTGAGTGAGTGAGCGAGTGAGTGAGTGAGTGGGCGAGCGAGTGAGTGAGTGGGTGAGCGAGTGGGTGAGTGAGTGAGTGAGCGAGTGAGTGAGTGAGTGGGTGAGTGAGTGAGTGAGCGAGTGGGTGAGTGAGTGAGTGGGTGAGTGGGCGAGCGAGTGAGTGAGTGGGTGAGCGAGTGAGTGAGTGGGTAAGCGAGCGGGTGAGTGAGTGGGCGAGCGAGTGAGTGAGTGGGTGAGCGAGTGGGTGAGTGAGTGGGTGAGTGAGTGAGTGGGTGAGTGAGCGAGTGAGTGAGTGAGTGAGTGGGTGAGTGAGTGAGTGAGTGGGTGAGTGAGTGAGTGAGCGAGTGAGTGGGTGAGTGAGTGAGTGAGTGAGCGAGTGGGTGAGTGAGTGAGTGGGTGAGTGGGCGAGCGAGTGAGTGAGTGGGTGAGCGAGTGAGTGAGTGGGTGAGCGAGTGAGTGAGTGGGTGAGTGAGTGGGTGAGTGGGTGGGTGAGTGAGTGAGTGGGTGAGCGAGTGGGTGAGTGAGTGGGTGAGTGAGTGGGTGAGTGAGTGGGCGAGCGAGTGAGTGAGTGGGTGAGCGAGTGGGTGAGTGAGTGAGCGAGTGAGTGAGTGGGTGAGTGAGTGAGCGAGTGAGTGAGTGAGTGGGTGAGTGAGTGGGTGAGTGAGTGAGTGGGTGAGTGAGTGAGTGGGTGAGTGAGTGAGTGAGCGAGTGAGTGAGTGGGTGAGTGAGTGAGCGAGTGGGTGAGTGAGTGAGTGGGTGAGTGGGCGAGCGAGTGAGTGAGTGGGTGAGCGAGTGAGTGAGTGGGTGAGCGAGTGAGTGAGTGGGTGAGTGAGTGGGTGAGTGGGTGGGTGAGTGAGTGAGTGGGTGAGCGAGTGGGTGAGTGAGTGGGTGAGTGAGTGGGTGAGTGAGTGGGCGAGCGAGTGAGTGAGTGGGTGAGCGAGTGAGCGAGTGGGTGAGTGAGTGAGTGAGTGAGTGGGTGAGCGAGTGAGTGAGTGGGTGAGCGAGTGGGTGAGTGAGTGAGTGAGCGAGTGAGTGAGTGGGTGAGTGAGTGAGCGAGTGGGTGAGTGAGTGAGTGGGTGAGTGAGTGAGCGAGTGAGTGAGTGGGTAAGCGAGCGGGTGAGTGAGTGGGCGAGCGAGTGAGTGAGTGGGTGAGCGAGTGGGTGAGTGAGTGGGTGAGTGAGTGAGTGGGTGAGTGAGCGAGTGAGTGAGTGAGTGAGTGAGTGGGTGAGTGAGTGGGTGAGTGAGTGAGTGGGTGAGTGAGTGAGTGAGCGAGTGAGTGAGTGGGTGAGTGAGTGAGTGAGCGAGTGGGTGAGTGAGTGAGTGAGCGAGTGAGTGGGTGAGCGAGTGAGTGAGTGGGTGAGCGAGCGGGTGAGTGAGTGGGCGAGCGAGTGAGTGAGTGGGTGAGCGAGTGAGTGAGTGAGTGGGTGAGTGAGTGAGTGGGTGAGTGAGCGAGTGAGTGAGTGGGTGAGTGAGTGAGTGGGTGAGTGAGCGAGTGGGCGAGTCAGTGAGTGGGAGGGCAAGTGGGTGGGTGAGTGAGTGAGTGAGTAAGTGAGCGAGCGGGTGAGTGAGCGAGTGGGTGAGTGAGTGAGTGAGCGAGTGAGCGGGTGAGTGAGTGAGTGAGTGGGTGAGTGGATGAGTGAGTGGGTGAGTGGCTGAGTGAGTGAGTGAGCGAGTGGGTGAGTCAGTGAGTGAGCGAGTGTTTGAGTGAGTGTCTGAGTGGGTGAGTGAGTGGGTGAGTGAGTGAGTGAGCGAGCGAGTGAGTGAGTGGCTGAGAGAATGAGTGAGTGAGTGGCTGAGTGAGTGGCTGAGTGAGTGAGTGGGTGAGTGGCTGAGTGAGTGAGTGAGTGGCTGAGTGGCTGAGTGGGCGAGTGGCTGAGTGAGTGGCTGAGTGAGTGAGTGAGTGGCTGAGTGAGTGAGTGGCTGAGTGAGTGAGTGAGTGGGTGAGTGGGTGAGTGGCTGAGTGACTGAGTGAGTGGCTGAGTGAGTGAGTGGCTGAGTGAGTGAGTGGCTGAGCGAGTGGGTGAGTGGGCGAGTGGCTGAGTGAGTGGCTGAGTGAGTGGCTGAGTGGGTGAGCGAGTGGCTGAGCGAGTGGGTGAGTGGGTGAGTGGGTGAGTGGCTGAGTGACTGAGTGAGTGGCTGAGTGAGTGGCTGAGCGAGCGGGTGGGTGAGCGAGCGGGTGAGTGAGTGGCTGAGCGAGCGGGTGGGTGAGCGAGTGGGTGAGTGGGTGAGCGAGTGGGTGAGTGAGTGGGTGAGTGGGTGAGCGAGTAGCTGAGCGAGCGGGTGAGTGGGTGGCTGAGCAAGCGGGTGGCTGAGTGAGTGGGTGAGCGAGTGGGCGAGCGAGTGGGTGAGTGAGTGAGTGAGTGAGTGAGTGGGTGGGTGAGTGGGTGAGGCTGCTCGCCTCCTTGGTGGAGCTGAGTGCTCGCTTCACTGTGTGGGTGAGTCAGTGAGTGAGTGAGTGGTGAGTGGCTGAGTGGGTGAGCGAGTGGCTGAGTGGGTGAGCGAGCGGGTGAGTGACTGAGTAGCTGAGTGAGCGAGTGGGTGAGTGAGTGGCTGAGCGAGCGGGTGAGTGGCTGAGTGAGTGAGTGGCTGAGTGAGTGGGTGAGTGAGTGGGTGAGTGAGTGGGTGAGTGGCTGAGTGAGTGAGTGGCTGAGTGAGTGGGTGAGTGAGTGGCTGAGCGAGCGGGTGAGTGGCTGAATGAGTGAGTGGCTGAGTGAGTGGGTGAGTGAGTGGGTGAGTGAGTGGGTGAGTGGCTGAGTGGGTGAGCGAGTGGCTGAGTGGGTGAGCGAGCGGGTGAGTGACTGAGTAGCTGAGTGAGCGAGTGGGTGAGTGAGTGGCTGAGCGAGCGGGTGAGTGGCTGAGTGAGTGAGTGGCTGAGTGAGTGGGTGAGTGAGTGGGTGAGTGAGTGGGTGAGTGGCTGAGTGAGTGAGTGGCTGAGTGAGTGGGTGAGTGAGTGGCTGAGCGAGCGGGTGAGTGGCTGAGTGAGTGAGTGGCTGAGTGAGTGGGTGAGTGAGTGGGTGAGTGAGTGGGTGAGTGGCTGAGTGAGTGAGTGGCTGAGTGAGTGGGTGAGTGAGTGGCTGAGCGAGCGGGTGAGTGGCTGAATGAGTGAGTGGCTGAGTGAGTGGGTGAGTGAGTGGGTGAGTGAGTGGGTGAGTGGCTGAGTGAGTGAGTGGCTGAGTGAGTGGGTGAGTGAGTGGCTGAGCGAGCGGCTGAGTGGCTGAGTGAGTGAGTGGCTGAGTGAGTGGCTGAGCGAGCGGCTGAGTGAGTGAGTGGGTGACTGTGTGAGTGAGTGAGTGGGTGAGTGGGTGTGTGAGTGAGTGAGTGAGTGGGTGAGTGGGTGAGTGAGTGGCTGAGTGAGTGAGCGAGTGAGTGGGTGAGTGGGTGAGCGAGTGGGTGAGTGAGTGAGCGAGTGGGTGAGTGGGTGGGTGAGTGGGTGAGTGGGTGAGCGAGTGGGTGAGTGGGTGAGTGAGCGGCTGAGTGAGTGAGTGGGTGACTGTGTGAGTGAGTGAGTGGGTGAGTGGGTGAGTGAGTGGCTGAGTGAGTGAGCGAGTGGGTGAGTGGGTGGGTGAGTGGGTGAGTGGGTGAGCGAGTGGGTGAGTGAGTGAGTGGGTGACTGTGTGAGTGAGTGAGTGGGTGACTGTGTGAGTGAGTGAGTGAGTGGGTGGGTGAGTGGGTGAGTGAGTGGCTGAGTGAGTGAGCGAGTGAGTGGGTGAGTGAGTGAGTGGGTGAGGTTGCTCACCTCCTTAGTGGAGCTGAGTGCTCGCTCCACTTTGAGTGAGTGAGTGAGTGGGTGAGTGAGTGAGTGGGTGAGTGAGTGAGTGAGTGGCTGAGTGAGTGAGTGGGTGACTGAGTGAGCGAGTGAGTGGGTGAGTGAGTGAGCGAGTGGCTGAGTGAGCGAGTGAGTGGGTGAGTGAGTGAGTGAGTGAGTGGCTGAGTGAGTGAGTGGGTGACTGAGTGAGCGAGTGAGTGGGTGAGTGAGTGAGTGAGTGGCTGAGTGAGTGAGTGGGTGACTGAGTGAGCGAGTGAGTGGCTGAGTGAGTGAGCGAGTGGCTGAGTGAGCGAGTGAGTGGGTGAGTGAGTGAGTGGCTGAGTGAGTGAGTGGGTGACTGAGTGAGCGAGTGAGTGGGTGAGTGAGTGAGTGAGTGGCTGAGTGAGTGAGTGGGTGACTGAGTGAGCGAGTGAGTGGGTGAGTGAGTGAGCGAGTGGCTGAGTGAGCGAGTGAGTGGGTGAGTGAGTGAGTGAATGGCTGAGTGAGTGAGTGGGTGACTGAGTGAGCGAGTGAGTGGGTGAGTGAGTGAGTGAGTGGCTGAGTGAGCGAGTGAGTGGGTGAGTGAGTGAGTGAGTGGCTGAGTGAGTGAGTGGGTGACTGAGTGAGCGAGTGAGTGGGTGAGTGAGTGAGTGAGTGGCTGAGTGAGTGAGTGGGTGACTGAGTGAGCGAGTGAGTGGGTGAGTGAGTGAGCGAGTGGCTGAGTGAGCGAGTGAGTGGGTGAGTGAGTGAGTGGCTGAGTGAGTGAGTGGGTGACTGAGTGAGCGAGTGAGTGGGTGAGTGAGTGAGTGAGTGGCTGAGTGAGTGAGTGGGTGACTGAGTGAGCGAGTGAGTGGGTGAGTGAGTGAGCGAGTGGCTGAGTGAGCGAGTGAGTGGGTGAGTGAGTGAGTGAGTGGCTGAGTGAGTGAGTGGGTGACTGAGTGAGCGAGTGAGTGGGTGAGTGAGTGAGTGAGTGGCTGAGTGAGTGAGTGGGTGACTGAGTGAGCGAGTGAGTGGGTGAGTGAGTGAGCGAGTGGCTGAGTGAGCGAGTGAGTGGGTGAGTGAGTGAGTGAGTGGCTGAGTGAGTGAGTGGGTGACTGAGTGAGCGAGTGAGTGGGTGAGTGAGTGAGTGAGTGGCTGAGTGAGCGAGTGAGTGGGTGAGTGAGTGAGTGAGTGGCTGAGTGAGTGAGTGGGTGACTGAGTGAGTGGCTGAGCGAGCGGGTGGGTGAGCGAGCGGGTGAGTGAGTGGCTGAGCGAGCGGGTGGGTGAGCGAGTGGCTGAGCGAGTGGGTGAGTGGGTGAGTGGGTGAGTGGCTGAGTGACTGAGTGAGTGGCTGAGTGAGTGGCTGAGCGAGCGGGTGGGTGAGCGAGCGGGTGAGTGAGTGGCTGAGCGAGCGGGTGGGTGAGCGAGTGGGTGAGTGGGTGAGCGAGTGGGTGAGTGAGTGAGTGGGTGACTGAGTGAGCGAGTGAGTGGGTGAGTGAGTGAGCGAGTGGCTGAGTGAGCGAGTGAGTGGGTGAGTGAGTGAGTGAGTGGCTGAGTGAGTGAGTGGGTGACTGAGTGAGCGAGTGAGTGGGTGAGTGAGTGAGTGAGTGAGTGGCTGAGTGAGTGAGTGGGTGACTGAGTGAGCGAGTGAGTGGCTGAGTGAGTGAGCGAGTGGCTGAGTGAGCGAGTGAGTGGGTGAGTGAGTGAGTGGCTGAGTGAGTGAGTGGGTGACTGAGTGAGCGAGTGAGTGGGTGAGTGAGTGAGTGAGTGGCTGAGTGAGTGAGTGGGTGACTGAGTGAGCGAGTGAGTGGGTGAGTGAGTGAGCGAGTGGCTGAGTGAGCGAGTGAGTGGGTGAGTGAGTGAGTGAATGGCTGAGTGAGTGAGTGGGTGACTGAGTGAGCGAGTGAGTGGGTGAGTGAGTGAGTGAGTGGCTGAGTGAGCGAGTGAGTGGGTGAGTGAGTGAGTGAGTGGCTGAGTGAGTGAGTGGGTGACTGAGTGAGCGAGTGAGTGGGTGAGTGAGTGAGTGAGTGGCTGAGTGAGTGAGTGGGTGACTGAGTGAGCGAGTGAGTGGGTGAGTGAGTGAGCGAGTGGCTGAGTGAGCGAGTGAGTGGGTGAGTGAGTGAGTGAGTGGCTGAGTGAGTGAGTGGGTGACTGAGTGAGCGAGTGAGTGGGTGAGTGAGTGAGTGAGTGGCTGAGTGAGTGAGTGGGTGACTGAGTGAGCGAGTGAGTGGGTGAGTGAGTGAGCGAGTGGCTGAGTGAGCGAGTGAGTGGGTGAGTGAGTGAGTGAGTGGCTGAGTGAGTGGGTGACTGAGTGAGCGAGTGAGTGGGTGAGTGAGTGAGTGAGTGGCTGAGTGAGTGAGTGGGTGACTGAGTGAGCGAGTGAGTGGGTGAGTGAGTGAGCGAGTGGCTGAGTGAGCGAGTGAGTGGGTGAGTGAGTGAGTGAGTGGCTGAGTGAGTGAGTGGGTGACTGAGTGAGCGAGTGAGTGGGTGAGTGAGTGAGTGAGTGGCTGAGTGAGCGAGTGAGTGGGTGAGTGAGTGAGTGAGTGGCTGAGTGAGTGAGTGGGTGACTGAGTGAGTGGCTGAGCGAGCGGGTGGGTGAGCGAGCGGGTGAGTGAGTGGCTGAGCGAGCGGGTGGGTGAGCGAGTGGCTGAGCGAGTGGGTGAGTGGGTGAGTGGGTGAGTGGCTGAGTGACTGAGTGAGTGGCTGAGTGAGTGGCTGAGCGAGCGGGTGGGTGAGCGAGCGGGTGAGTGAGTGGCTGAGCGAGCGGGTGGGTGAGCGAGTGGGTGAGTGGGTGAGCGAGTGGGTGAGTGAGTGGGTGAGTGGGTGAGCGAGTAGCTGAGCGAGCGGGTGAGTGGGTGGCTGAGCAAGCGGGTGGCTGAGTGAGTGGGTGAGCGAGTGGGCGAGCGAGTGGGTGAGTGAGTGAGTGAGTGGGTGGGTGAGTGGGTGAGGCTGCTCGCCTCCTTGGTGGAGCTGAGTGCTCGCTTCACTGTGTGGGTGAGTCAGTGAGTGAGTGAGTGGTGAGTGGCTGAGTGGGTGAGCGAGTGGCTGAGTGGGTGAGCGAGCGGGTGAGTGACTGAGTAGCTGAGTGAGCGAGTGGGTGAGTGAGTGGCTGAGCGAGCGGGTGAGTGGCTGAGTGAGTGAGTGGCTGAGTGAGTGGGTGAGTGAGTGGGTGAGTGAGTGGGTGAGTGGCTGAGTGAGTGAGTGGCTGAGTGAGTGGGTGAGTGAGTGGCTGAGCGAGCGGGTGAGTGGCTGAATGAGTGAGTGGCTGAGTGAGTGGGTGAGTGAGTGGGTGAGTGAGTGGGTGAGTGGCTGAGTGGGTGAGCGAGTGGCTGAGTGGGTGAGCGAGCGGGTGAGTGACTGAGTAGCTGAGTGAGCGAGTGGGTGAGTGAGTGGCTGAGCGAGCGGGTGAGTGGCTGAGTGAGTGAGTGGCTGAGTGAGTGGGTGAGTGAGTGGGTGAGTGAGTGGGTGAGTGGCTGAGTGAGTGAGTGGCTGAGTGAGTGGGTGAGTGAGTGGCTGAGCGAGCGGGTGAGTGGCTGAGTGAGTGAGTGGCTGAGTGAGTGGGTGAGTGAGTGGGTGAGTGAGTGGGTGAGTGGCTGAGTGAGTGAGTGGCTGAGTGAGTGGGTGAGTGAGTGGCTGAGCGAGCGGGTGAGTGGCTGAATGAGTGAGTGGCTGAGTGAGTGGGTGAGTGAGTGGGTGAGTGAGTGGGTGAGTGGCTGAGTGAGTGAGTGGCTGAGTGAGTGGGTGAGTGAGTGGCTGAGCGAGCGGCTGAGTGGCTGAGTGAGTGAGTGGCTGAGTGAGTGGCTGAGCGAGCGGCTGAGTGAGTGAGTGGGTGACTGTGTGAGTGAGTGAGTGGGTGAGTGGGTGTGTGAGTGAGTGAGTGAGTGAGTGGGTGAGTGGGTGAGTGAGTGGCTGAGTGAGTGAGCGAGTGAGTGGGTGAGTGGGTGAGCGAGTGGGTGAGTGAGTGAGCGAGTGGGTGAGTGGGTGGGTGAGTGGGTGAGTGGGTGAGCGAGTGGGTGAGTGGGTGAGTGAGCGGCTGAGTGAGTGAGTGGGTGACTGTGTGAGTGAGTGAGTGGGTGAGTGGGTGAGTGAGTGGCTGAGTGAGTGAGCGAGTGGGTGAGTGGGTGGGTGAGTGGGTGAGTGGGTGAGCGAGTGGGTGAGTGAGTGAGTGGGTGACTGTGTGAGTGAGTGAGTGGGTGACTGTGTGAGTGAGTGAGTGAGTGGGTGGGTGAGTGGGTGAGTGAGTGGCTGAGTGAGTGAGCGAGTGAGTGGGTGAGTGAGTGAGTGGGTGAGGTTGCTCACCTCCTTAGTGGAGCTGAGTGCTCGCTCCACTTTGAGTGAGTGAGTGAGTGGGTGAGTGAGTGAGTGGCTGAGTGAGTGAGTGGGTGACTGAGTGAGCGAGTGAGTGGGTGAGTGAGTGAGCGAGTGGCTGAGTGAGCGAGTGAGTGGGTGAGTGAGTGAGTGAGTGGCTGAGTGAGTGAGTGGGTGACTGAGTGAGCGAGTGAGTGGGTGAGTGAGTGAGTGGCTGAGTGAGTGAGTGGGTGACTGAGTGAGCGAGTGAGTGGGTGAGTGAGTGAGCGAGTGGCTGAGTGAGCGAGTGAGTGGGTGAGTGAGTGAGTGGCTGAGTGAGTGAGTGGGTGACTGAGTGAGCGAGTGAGTGGGTGAGTGAGTGAGTGAGTGGCTGAGTGAGTGAGTGGGTGACTGAGTGAGCGAGTGAGTGGGTGAGTGAGTGAGCGAGTGGCTGAGTGAGCGAGTGAGTGGGTGAGTGAGTGAGTGAATGGCTGAGTGAGTGAGTGGGTGACTGAGTGAGCGAGTGAGTGGGTGAGTGAGTGAGTGAGTGGCTGAGTGAGCGAGTGAGTGGGTGAGTGAGTGAGTGAGTGGCTGAGTGAGTGAGTGGGTGACTGAGTGAGCGAGTGAGTGGGTGAGTGAGTGAGTGAGTGGCTGAGTGAGTGAGTGGGTGACTGAGTGAGCGAGTGAGTGGGTGAGTGAGTGAGCGAGTGGCTGAGTGAGCGAGTGAGTGGGTGAGTGAGTGAGTGAGTGGCTGAGTGAGTGAGTGGGTGACTGAGTGAGCGAGTGAGTGGGTGAGTGAGTGAGTGAGTGGCTGAGTGAGTGAGTGGGTGACTGAGTGAGCGAGTGAGTGGGTGAGTGAGTGAGCGAGTGGCTGAGTGAGCGAGTGAGTGGGTGAGTGAGTGAGTGAGTGGCTGAGTGAGTGAGTGGGTGACTGAGTGAGCGAGTGAGTGGGTGAGTGAGTGAGTGAGTGGCTGAGTGAGTGAGTGGGTGACTGAGTGAGCGAGTGAGTGGGTGAGTGAGTGAGCGAGTGGCTGAGTGAGCGAGTGAGTGGGTGAGTGAGTGAGTGAGTGGCTGAGTGAGTGAGTGGGTGACTGAGTGAGCGAGTGAGTGGGTGAGTGAGTGAGTGAGTGGCTGAGTGAGCGAGTGAGTGGGTGAGTGAGTGAGTGAGTGGCTGAGTGAGTGAGTGGGTGACTGAGTGAGCGAGTGAGTGGGTGAGTGAGTGAGTGAGTGGCTGAGTGAGTGAGTGGGTGACTGAGTGAGCGAGTGAGTGGGTGAGTGAGTGAGCGAGTGGCTGAGTGAGCGAGTGAGTGGGTGAGTGAGTGAGTGGCTGAGTGAGTGAGTGGGTGACTGAGTGAGCGAGTGAGTGGGTGAGTGAGTGAGTGAGTGGCTGAGTGAGTGAGTGGGTGACTGAGTGAGCGAGTGAGTGGGTGAGTGAGTGAGCGAGTGGCTGAGTGAGTGGGTGAGTGAGTGAGTGAGTGGCTGAGTGAGTGAGTGGGTGACTGAGTGAGCGAGTGAGTGGGTGAGTGAGTGAGTGAGTGAGTGGCTGAGTGAGTGAGTGGGTGACTGAGTGAGCGAGTGAGTGGGTGAGTGAGTGAGCGAGTGGCTGAGTGAGCGAGTGAGTGGGTGAGTGGGTGAGCGAGTGGCTGAGCGAGCGGCTGAGTGAGTGAGTGGGTGACTGTGTGAGCGAGTGAGTGGGTGAGTGGGTGAGTGAGTGGCTGAGTGAGTGAGCGAGTGGGTGGGTGAGTGGGTGAGTGAATGGCTGAGTGAGTGAGCGAGTGGGTGGGTGAGTGGGTGAGTGGGTGAGCGAGTGGGTGAGTGAGTGAGTGGGTGACTGTGTGAGCGAATGAGTGGGTGAGTGGGTGAGCGAGTGGGTGAGGTTGTTCACCTCCTTGGTGGAGCTTAGTGCACGCTCCACGGCGCTCTGCTCGTGTCTGAGCTGCAGGAGCCGCGTGGCTCCACTAACGTGGGGGCCTCGCTCGGGCATGCGGCTACACAGACACACACACAGAGACACACAGAGACACCCATAGAGAGACACATAGAGACACAGAGACACAGAGAGACACACAGAGAGACACAGAGAGACAGAGACACACACAGAGACACCCACAGAGACACACAGAGACACCCATAGAGAGACAGAGACACAGAGAGACACACAGAGAGACACATAGAGAGACACATAGAGAGACAGAGACACACACAGAGACACCCACAGAGAGACACACACAGAGACACAGAGACACACAGAGACACCCACAGAGACACACAGAGACACCCATAGAGAAACAGAGACACAGAGAGACACACAGAGAGACACATAGAGAGACAGAGACACACACAGAGACACCCACAGAGAGACACACACAGAGACACAGAGACACCCACAGAGACACCCACAGAGACACACAGAGACACCCATAGAGAGACAGAGACACAGAGAGACACACAGAGAGACACATAGAGAGACAGAGACACACACAGAGACACCCACAGAGAGACACATAGAGAGACAGAGACACACACAGAGACACACATAGAGACACACACAGAGACACCCACAGAGAGAGACACACAGAGACAAACATAGAGACACACACAGAGACACCCACAGAGAGACACACACAGAGACACAGAGACACCCACAGAGACACACAGAGACACCCATAGAGAGACAGAGACACAGAGAGACACACAGAGAGACACATAGAGAGACAGAGACACACACACAGAGACACACATAGAGACACACACAGAGACACCCACAGAGAGACACACACAGAGACACAGAGACACCTACAGAGAGACACAGAGACACACACAGAGACACACAGAGACACCCACAGAGACACACACAGAGACACCCATAGAGACACAGAGACACACACTGAGACACACACAGACACCCATAGAGACACAGAGACACACACTGAGACACACACAGAGAGACACATAGAGAGACAGAGACACACACTGAGACACACAGAGACTCAGAGACACACACAGAGACACAGAGACACACACTGAGACACACACAGAGAGACACACAGAGAGACACACACAGAGAGACACACACAGAGAGACACACACAGAGAGACACACACAGAGACACACAGAGACACACACAGAGAGACACCCACAGAGAGACACACACAGAGACACACAGAGACACACACAGAGAGACACCCACAGAGAGACACACAGAAACACAGAGACACATAGAGACACAGAGACACCCACAGAGAGACACATAGAGAGACAGAGACACACACTGAGACATAGAGACACCCACAGAGACACACAGAGAGACACAGAGACACCCATAGAGACACATAGACACAGAGACACCCATAGAGACCCTCACCCAGACATACACACAGAGACACAGAGACACCCATAGAGACACATAGACACAGAGACACCCATAGAGACACACACAGAGACACAGAGACACACACAGAGATACAGAGACACCCATAGAGACACATAGACACAGAGACACCCATAGAGACCCTCACCTAGACATACACACATAGACACAGAGACACCCATAGAGACACAGAGACACAGAGACACCCATAGAGACACACACAGAGACACAGAGACACACACAGAGACACAGAGACACCCATAGAGACACATAGACACAGAGACACCCATAGAGACCCTCACCTAGACATACACACATAGACACAGAGACACCCATAGAGACACAGAGACACAGAGACACACACAGAGACACAGAGACACAGAGACACCCATAGAGACCCTCACCCAGACATACACACAGAGACACAGAGACACCCATAGAGACACACACAGAGACACAGAGACACACACAGAGACACAGAGACACCCATAGAGACACATAGACACAGAGACACCCATAGAGACACATAGACACAGAGACACCCATAGAGACCCTCACCCAGACATACACACATAGACACAGAGACACCCATAGAGACACACACAGAGACACCCATAGAGACACACACAGAGACACAGAGACACCCATAGAGACACATAGACACAGAGACACCCATAGAGACACACACAGAGACACCCATAGAGACACACACAGAGACACAGAGACACCCATAGAGACACATAGACACAGAGACACACACAGAGACACAGAGACACCCATAGAGACACACACAGAGACACAGAGACACAGAGACACCCATGGAGACACATAGACACAGAGACACCCATAGAGACCCTCACCCAGACATACACACAGAGACACAGAGACACCCATAGAGACACACACAGAGACACAGAGACACCCATAGAGACCCTTACCCAGACATACACACAGAGACACAGAGACACCCAGAGACACACACAGAGACACAGAGACACACACAGAGACACAGAGACACCCATAGAGACACATAGACACAGAGACACCCATAGAGACCCTCACCCAGACATACACACAGAGACACAGAGACACCCATAGAGACACACACAGAGACACAGAGACACACACAGAGACACAGAGACACCCATAGAGACACACACAGAGACACAGAGACACAGAGACACCCATAGAGACACACACAGAGACACAGAGAGACACACAGAAACACCCACACAGAAACACACACAGAGACAAACAGAGACACACAGAGACACATAGAGACACAAAGACACCCAGAGAGAGACACATAGAGAGACAGAGACACACACTGAGACATAGAGACACCCACAGAGACACACAGAGAGACACAGAGACACCCATAGAGACACCCACAGAGGCACAGAGACACCCATAGAGACACATAGACACAGAGACACCCATAGAGACCCTCACCCAGACATACACACATAGACACAGAGACACCCATAGAGACACATAGACACAGAGACACCCATAGAGACCCTCACCCAGACATACACACATAGACACACACAGAGACACACACAGAGACACACACATAGACACCCATAGAGACCCTCACCCAGACATACACACAGAGACACAGAGACACCCATAGAGACACACACAGAGACACCCATAGAGACACACACAGAGACACAGAGACACCCAGACACACACACAGAGACACCCATAGAGACCCTCACCTAGACATACACACAGAGACACAGAGACACCCATAGAGACACACACAGAGACACAGAGACACACACAGAGACACAGAGACACCCATAGAGACACATAGACACAGAGACACCCATAGAGACCCTCACCTAGACATACACACATAGACACAGAGACACCCATAGAGACACACACAGAGACACAGAGATACCCATAGAGACCCTCACCTAGACATACACACAGAGACACAGAGACACCCATAGAGACACACACAGAGACACAGAGACACACAAAGAGACACAGAGACACCCATAGAGACACATAGACACAGAAACACCCATAGAGACCCTCACCTAGACATACACACAGAGACACAGAGACACAGAGACACACAAAGAGACACAGAGACACCCATAGAGACACATAGACACAGAGACACCCATAGAGACCCTCACCTAGACATACACACAGAGACACAGAGACACCCATAGAGACACACACAGAGACACAGAGACACACACAGAGACACAGAGACACCCATAGAGACACATAGACACAGAGACACCCATAGAGACCCTCACCTAGACATACACACAGAGACACAGAGACACCCATAGAGACACACACAGAGACACAGAGACACACACAGAGACACAGAGACACCCATAGAGACACATAGACACAGAGACACCCATAGAGACACACACAGAGACACAGAGAGACACACAGAAACACCCACACAGACACAGAGAGACACACAGAAACACCCACACAGAGACACACAGACACAGAGACACACAGAGAGACTCAGAGAGACTCAGAGACACACATAGAGACACACACAGAGACACAGAGACACACACAGAGACACACACAGAGACACACACAGAGACACACACAGAGACTCAGAGAGACACTCACACAGACACACACAGAGACACACACAGAGACACACACAGAGACGCAGAGACACACACAGAGACACATATAGAGACACACAAAGACACACACAGAGAGACACACAGAGACTCAGAGACACACACAGAGACACAGAGAGACTCAGAGACACACAGAGACACCCACAGAGACACAGAGACACCCAGAGACTCAGAGAGACACAGAGACACACAAAGCCACACAGACACACACACAGAGACACTCACACAGAGACCCAGAGACGCAGAGACACCCACAGAGGCACAGAGACACGCAGAGACACCCACAGAGACCCAGAGACACCCACAGAGACTCAGAGACACCCACAGAGACACACAGAGACACCCACAGAGACCCTCACCCAGAGACACACAGAGACCCAGATACACCCACAGAGACACTCACCCAGACATACACACAGAGACCCAGAGACACCCACAGAGACGCAGAGACACCCACAGAGACCCAGAGACACCCACAGAGACCCTCACGTAGACATACACACAGAGACTCACACAGAAACACCCACACAGAGACACATAGACACACAGAGACACCCACACATAGACACCGACACAAAGACACCAACACAAAGACACACAGAGAGACACACACAGAGACACCGACACAGAGACACCGACACAGAGACACCGACACAGAGACACTCACACAGACACTCACACACAGACACCCACACAGACACTCACACACAGACACTCACACAGAGACACTCACACAGACACCCACACAGACACACACACAGACACTCACACAAAGACACACACACAGACGCACAAACTCACACACACAGACACCCACACAGACACTCACACACACACAGACACCCACAAAGACACTCACTCACACACAGACACTCACACAGACACTCACACACCCACAGACACTCACACACCCACAGACACACTCACACACAGACACTCACACAGACACTCACACACCCACAGACACACTCACACACAGACACTCACACACCCACAGACACACTCACACACAGACACTCACACAGACACTCACACACCCACAGACACACTCACACACAGACACTCACACACCCACAGACACACTCACACACAGACACTCACACAGACACTCACACACCCACAGACACACTCACACACAGACACTCACACAGACACTCACACACCCACAGACACACTCACACACAGACACACTCACACACAGACACTCACACACACACAGACACTCACACAGACACTCACACACCCACAGACACTCACACAGACACTCACACACCCACAGACACACTCACACACAGACACTCACACAGACACTCACACACCCACAGACACACTCACACACAGACACACTCACACACCCACAGACACACTCACACACAGACACTCACACACACACAGACACTCACACAGACACTCACACACCCACAGACACACTCACACACAGACACTCACACACCCACAGACACACTCACACACAAACACTCACACACCCACAGACACACTCACACACAGACACTCACACAGACACTCACACACTCACACACAGCCACTCACACAGACACTCACACACCCACAGACACACTCACACACAGACACACTCACACACAGACACTCACACAGACACTCACACACCCACAGACACACTCACACACAGACACTCACACACCCACAGACACACTCACACACCCACAGACACACTCACACACAGACACTCACACAGACACTCACACACTCACACACAGCCACTCACACAGACACTCACACACCCACAGACACACTCACACACCCACAGACACACTCACACACAGACACTCACACACCCACAGACACACTCACACACAGACACACTCACACACAGACACTCACACAGACACTCACACACCCACAGACACACTCACACACAGACACTCACACACCCACAGACACACTCACACACAGACACTCATACACCCACAGACACACTCACACACAGACACTCACACAGACACTCACACACCCACAGACACACTCACACACCCACAGACACTCACACACAGACACACACACAGACACACACAGATACGTTCACGAAGAACACAACAGTTCTGCGTCGTCACTGCACAGATTTAAGTGGCCGCTCTGTAAAAGAGATTATTATTTTTTTTTATCACGTTCATAACAAAGCACCCATTGGCAACACCCCCTCATTAAAAATGTGTAAATCCGTACAATAGTAATGATGATAAGGATAACACATTGACGAGCGATGCTACAGAGAAGTTATTTCCCTCATCGTTATTCGCAGTAGGCAAGTACATTGTACTTAATGTTAAGTTTTTATCTTATAAGCGCGTTAAGCTCCCTCCCAACACCGCCTCTGCTAACGACCGAGGGGGGGAGAGGGGGGGGGTGAAGCCTGGGGCCTACTAGGCCTTAGAGCCTAGGCCTGGCGCCTAGGCCTGACGCCTAGGCCGGGAGCCTACTAGGCCTTAGTGCATAGGCCTGGAGCCTAGGCCTGGAGCCTACTAGGCATTCGAGCCTAGGCCTGTGGCCTACTAGGCCTTAGAGCCTAGGCCTGGAGCCTACTAGGCCTCAGAGCCTAGGCCTGTGGCCTACTAGGCCTCAGAGCCTAGGCCTGTGGCCTACTAGGTCTTAGAGCCTAGGCCTGGTGCATAGGCCTTAGAGCCTAGGCCTGGGACCGAGGCTCGGGGCCTACTAGGCCTTAGAGCCTAGGCCTGCAGCCTACTAGGCCTTAGAGCCTAGGCCTGGCGCCTATGATCGAGGCCTGGAGCCTACTAGGCCTTAGAGCCTAGGCTCTGGGGCCTACTAGGCATTAGTGCCTAGGCCTGCAGCCTACTAGGCCTTAGAGCCTAGGCCGAGGCCTGGGATCGTGGCCTAGAGCCGATGCCTTGGGGGGGGGGGGGGGATCGAGGCTTGGGGCCTAGGGCCGAGGCCTTGACGGGCCTAGTCCGAGGCCTGAGGCCTAGGGCCTGAGGCCCGAGCCGGCGGCACGCAATCGCACGCTTACATCGACAGCTTCTCCGCGAACGCCGTCCGAAAGTAGTCGTCGAGGTTCAGCGACATCTTGTCAACGACAAGAAACAAACGAACAAACAACTAAAATATGTTAATTCGCGAATTTTATTCTCGGTCTCAAATTTTTTGCCGGCTCCCGACAAAAAGCTCCAAAAAGCCTAATGGCGCACGGCCGTTGTTTGGCGGTCGCTAGGCAACGGCAGGCGCCGTCGTTGCTGGGCGACGCCGTTGCTTGGCAACGCCAGGCGAGGCCGTTGCTCCCGAGTGACGGCTTCTGAGGCCGTTGCCCCTGGCGACGCCAAGTGTGTCCGTTGCTCCTGGCGACGGCTGCCGAGGCCGTTGCCCCTGGCGACAGATTTCGAGACCGTTGCCCCCCTGGCGACGCCAGGTGTGCCCGTTGCCCCTGGCGACGGCTTCCGAGGCCGTTGCCCCTGGCGACGGATTTCGTCGCCAGCACTTGCCCCTACAGCCTGCTAGAGGCTACACGGAGGAGCTTTGTCTGTGTGTAGGTGCTGCTACTACTCGCTACTAACAGCACTTGCCCCTACAGCCTGCTAGAGGCTACACGGGGGAGCTTTGTCTGTGTGTGTAAGTGCTGCTACTACTCGCTACTGACAGCACTTGCCCCTACAGCCTGTTAGAGGCTACACGGGGGAGCTTTGTCTGTGTAAGTGCTGCTACTACTCGCTACTGACAGCACTTGCCCCTACAGCCTGCTAGAGGCTACACGGGGGAGCTTTGTCTGTGTAAGTGCTGCTACTACTCGCTACTGACAGCACTTGCCCCTACAGCCTGTTAGAGGCTACACGGGGGACCTTTGTCTGTGTCTGTGTGTAGGTGCTGCTACTACTCGCTACTGACAGCACTTGCCCCTACAGCCTGTTAGAGGCTACACGGGGGACCTTTGTCTGTGTGTAGGTGCTGCTACTCGCTACTGAAAGCACTTGCCCCTACAGCCTGCTAGAGGCTACACGGGGGAGCTTTGTCTTTGTAGGGGGAGTGGTGGGGCAGTGGTTTGCGCCAGTGACAGCGATCATCTGAACCGGTGTCCCGGGCCTCCCCTAGGTCGACTCAGACTCAAAGGAGTACCTGGTGTAGCTGGCCACCCACCCACCCCCTCGTGTGCCACAGTGCCGGGCCTCATAGCTTTATGTGTGTGTGGGTCTCTGTGTGAGTGTGTGGGTGTCTGTGTGAGTGTGTGGGTCTCTGTGTGAGTCTGTGTGAGTGTGTGGGTGTCTGTGTGAGTCTGTGGGTCTCTGTGTGGTGAGTCTGTGGGTCTCTGTGTGAGTGTGTGGGTCTCTGTGTGAGTCTGTGTGAGTGTGTGGGTGTCTGTGTGAGTCTGTGGGTCTCTGTGTGGTGAGTCTGTGGGTCTCTGTGTGAGTGTGTGGGTCTCTGTGTGAGTCTGTGTGAGTGTGTGGGTGTCTGTGTGAGTCTGTGGGTCTCTGTGTGGTGAGTCTGTGGGTCTCTGTGTGAGTGTGTGGGTCTCTGTGTGAGTGTGTGGGTCTCTGTGTGAGTGAGTGTGTGGGTCTCTGTGTGAGTCTGTGGGTCTCTGTGTGAGTGTGTGGGTGTCTGTGTGAGTCTGTGGGTCTCTGTGTGAGTGAGTGTGTGGGTCTCTGTGTGAGTGAGTCTGTGGGTCTCTGTGTGAGTGAGTGTGTGGGTCTCTGTGTGAGTCTGTGGGTCTCTGTGTGAGTCTGTGGGTCTCTGTGTGAGTGAGTGTGTGGGTCTCTGTGTGAGTCTGTGGGTGTCTGTGTGAGTGAGTGTGTGGGTCTCTGTGTGAGTCTGTGGGTGTCTGTGTGAGTCTGTGGGTCTCTGTGTGAGTGAGTCTGTGAGTCTCTGTGTGAGTCTGTGGGTCTCTGTGTGAGTGAGTCTGTGGGTCTCTGTGTGGTGAGTCTGTGGGTCTCTGTGTGGTGAGTGAGTCTGTGGGTCTCTGTGTGAGTGAGTCTGTGGGTCTCTGTGTGAGTGAGTCTGTGGGTCTCCGTGTGAGTGAGTTTGTGGGTCTTTGTGTGAGTGAGTCTGTGAGTCTCTGTGTGAGTCTATGGGTCTCTGTGTGAGTGAGTCTGTGGGTCTCTGTGTGGTGAGTCTGTGGGTCTCTGTGTGGTGAGTGAGTCTGTGGGTCTCTGTGTGAGTGAGTCTGTGGGTCTCTGTGTGAGTGAGTCTGTGGGTCTCTGTGTGAGTGAGTCTGTGAGTCTCTGTGTGGTGAGTGAGTCTGTGGGTCTCTGTGTGAGTGAGTCTGTGGGTCTCTGTGTGAGTGAGTCTGTGGGTCTCTGTGTGAGTGAGTCTGTGGGTCTCTGTGTGAGTGAGTCTGTGGGTCTCTGTGTGGTGAGTGAGTCTGTGGGTCTCTGTGTGAGTGAGTCTGTGGGTCTCTGTGTGAGTGAGTCTGTGGGTCTCTGTGTGAGTGAGTCTGTGGGTCTCTGTGTGGTGAGTCTGTGGGTCTCTGTGTGGTGAGTGAGTCTGTGGGTCTCTGTGTGAGTGAGTCTGTGGGTCTCTGTGTGAGTGAGTCTGTGGGTCTCTGTGTGAGTGAGTCTGTGAGTCTCTGTGTGAGTGTGTGGGTCTGTGTGTGTGTGTCTCTGTGTGTGGGTCTGTGTGTGGGTCTCTGTGTGTGGGTCTCTGTATGTGGGTCTCTATGAGTGAGTCTGTGGGTCTCTGTGTGAGTGAGTCTGTGGGTCTCTGTGTGAGTGTGTGGGTCTCTGTGTGAGTCTGTGGGTCTCTGTGTGAGTGAGTCTGTGGGTCTCTGTGTGAGTGTGTGGGTCTCTATGAGTGAGTCTGTGGGTCTCTGTGTGAGTGAGTATGTGGGTCTCTGTGTGAGTGAGTGTGTGGGTCTCTGTGTGAGTCTGTGGGTCTTTGTGTGAGTGAGTCTGTGGGTCTCTGTGTGAGTGAGTCTGTGGGTCTCTGTGTGAGTGAGTCTGTGGGTCTCTGTGTGAGTGAGTCTGTGGGTCTCTGTGTGAGTGAGTCTGTGGATCTCTGTGTGGTGAGTCTGTGGGTGTCTGTGTGAGTGAGTGTGTGGGTCTCTGTGTGAGTGAGTCTGTGGGTCTCTGTGTGAGTGAGTCTGTGGGTCTCTGTGTGAGTGAGTCTGTGGGTCTCTGTGTGAGTGAGTCTGTGGGTCTCTGTGTGAGTGAGTCTGTGGGTCTCTGTGTGAGTCTATGGGTCTCTGTGTGAGTGAGTCTATGGGTCTCTCTCTGAGTGAGTCTGTGGTGCTTTGCGTGAGTCTGGGTTTCTGGCAGGCCACGGGACAGACCTAGGTGCTACGGGTTGACTCACTGAGATGAGTTGACTCACAGATGCACCACCTGTGCCCCCTACTGTGCCAACTCGCTGTGTTTTATCCACCCGGTGCTCCACTCGTTGTTGTGAGCATCATTCCTCTGCCTCCAATTGCCCAGTAGCCTCACGGTGCACCTAGCCTGGCACTGCCCATTAGCAGCGTCCTTCACGAGCCTCCTCCTCCACAGAGGCTGATCTTGACACCGCTGGTACCGGTCATCGGCAAGTCCACTCAGCTCCACGTCCTCCTGTACCACATCACTCCATCTCTTCTCTAGCCCGTGTCACTCACTCACTCACTCACCCATTCAGTCACTCAGCCACCCACTCACTCACCCAACCACCTACTCACTCACCCACTCACCCATCA